>NC_047056.1:96411188-96538688 GCF_000738735.6 Corvus cornix cornix
TCTGAAAGATGAACTACATTGCTATAACAGATAGTTCAGAGGGGCACTAGCAGTCCGGTAGAAATAATAGAATGGTGGCTCCAAAGTTTATTTGAAAACAAAAGCTGAAATCTTCACGTTGTCCACCTCTGATATAGTTCTTTTCATAATGGAAGTTCCCATATTCATACCATGTAATGCTTAGAAGTTAATAAAAAAGTGCTGTTTAAGCTGCTTTGAATCTTCTGTCAAGTTTCCATGGCTTGATGTTGTCTTACAATAAATTACCCATTTTGTAACTTACATCTAATCCATGCCATTTTCTTGGAATTCAAAAAACCTCATTTTATTGCCCCCACCACACACCATCCTTCAAAAACAAAAGTCACATAATATTTTCAAGCATTGTTCAAAAATAAAGCATTTTTGCAACCAATTCTTGCTATGAAACAATATGCACACAAAATGTATTTCTTAAATCCCATAAAATCCTCCAACATGAGGCAAAATGATAGTGTTTAAAAAGTGGCTGCAGACTGCAACATTGTCATTCAAAGCTGTTTTTTTTTTGTCCATTTCAGTTCAAAATACTAAAACATTTAATCACTAAAGCATTAAAAAGAATTTACACTCTATTTATTTTGATCAGCTTACCTCTTCAGAAATATATATACCCCAAAAATGTGCATACATTAGCAGCTATAAACATTACATGGCATATCACACTATGTCAGCTTATATGAAAACGTACAAAATGTGAATGTATTCAAAAAACTATTCTGCAGTTACTATCTTTAAAGCAAGACATAAAATCATTATGAAGTCTTGTAAGCATAACACTGTTTCAAACAGAAATAAATATATAACACTTTCTGGTAAATTACAGCAGCAAAAAACAAGAGGCATCCTTTTTTTAAGCAAGATTTTCATCACTATAGCAGCTGTTCAGACCTGAATTCCTCTCACAGCCTGCTTTATATTTTCCAGTAGGGCTTTATTTTCTGGACTCTGATAACGATCTTGATTTGTATACATGTCCGTCAAAGTGGTCACGTAAGCATCAAAATTTTGTTCATTGATTGGTTCCTACGAGATATTAAATAGTAGTTCATATACAACTTTTATTTTCTTAATTGTATATTCATTTAAGCATAACATATTAGCAAGGCATATTGCCACCATTTTTATAATATTTAAAATGCCTATTTAGCTCTTACTTAATTTTACAGGATACACTGGAACAGGCCCTCCATGTCTGTTAGCAGTTAAATGTATCTCTATGGTTTCAGTGCTGTTACCACAAATATCCAACTGGTTGATGAAACATAAACATAAAAAAAGGTATCTATTGTATGAGGTGAACTGAAGATCGCCAAATTCCTTAACTTGTGCTCTCAATCACTTACCATATGTGGCAGCTGGATATTAGCTAGACTATGAATTAAAGACTGGCTTAAATTGGCCAATTCATGAAGAAGAGACTCATTTTGCTGTTCAATTACTTTGTTCTCCTCTTCTATCGTCTTCAGGTTGCTCTCCATGGTGGTAATCTAAAATGGACAAATTTTTGTACAATGTAATATAAGGCAAATTGGTACAAAGCATGCACTCTTTGAAGGGAGAGAGAACAGAACCACCAGGGAAAGGAGAAAAGGTCTATTCATTCACGCTTAAAAAGGTTTTGCTTGAGTCTGCAGTTCTTATCGTTGCTAAGGCTTTTTTATTCCCACTGTATGTTGTATAACTTTAACAGCTTGTCTTTTCAATACTGGTAATAGTGAGTGAATGAATTTGGATTTGATTCCACTCCTTTAGAGCCTTTCTTGTACAGTCAAAAGGCATTAAGAAGGACCTTAGTTCTACAAGTTCACCCATGCAGTTAAACTCCTAGAAGCTAATCTTAGGGGCACTCTGCAGTAAGTCATCCTTTTCTTATATTTTCAGCTACACATATATCTTGCTAATTAAGCATGCACATCTCCTTGCTGCCAGCGTTTAGCTCTTTGTAAGTATAATTTGACTCTGTGCAAATTCAAAGGGCTGCTTTTGAAAGCTGAACAACTGCATGTTATTGCAATGTATGTACAAATTCAGAAAGTTTTCCAATACATAAAATGACTTGTAAAACTGAAGAAACTGAAGAATATTTGCACATAGCCCTGTGGTATGTACAGGTGAAAACAACTGAGACTGTGGTCTGCCTGTATTACCAGGTGACCAAACACATTAACTCTGACCTTGCATGGTGCCCTGCTTGAGCTAAAAGCATTGCTGAGAGGCAGCTTCCCCGAGTTTGGACAGCATTGTGCTAATGGAGCTACAAGGATTTCAGATGAGCACTGGCTTATGCCCAGCTCATCAAGAGCACATGCAGAGCTCACTCACATCTGTCTGCACTTTCCTCTCTAGCCCTGTCCTTACTTTCCACATGGGGTGGTAACTGTTAACATCTATTACAGGAGTGTACAGTATGCTCTGTGTGGGTATGTAGGTTAAAATATACATTGAAAAGAAAAAAGAAGCCAGTGAAGTGGAAAAAATGCCAAAGAACACAAGGTTTTGAATTCTCAAAATGAGGTTTATCCATTCCTACACTGGCCTAGAGAGTGAGCTATGGGAAGAATTGATACAATTAAAATGCTGATGGGAAGGTCAGAGGTTTGTGCAGTAGTAACAGGCAGAAGGTTATAGGTTCTTAAGTGCATATTAACTTGACCATGGATGCGTAAATTTTTGGAAATTGGTAGCACAGTCAGGTAGTTAGAGGTACCAAGGTTTTGTCTGGACCTAAAGTTTCCGTCTGCTTATTGAAATGCAGGCCATCAGTTGACAGAAGTAACTTTGAAAAGTGATGTGTCTACATGAACAGTCTCTAAGTATCTCTTGCTTTGACTACACGTGCAGTTAATCCAAGTTGCCAGTATTGTAGGGATTTGGTTTTGTCACAATTAATTAATTCTGAGCTATTTCCACAAAAAATAATACTAGGGAAAATAATTTCTTCAGCTTTGAACCTGGACACACATCCTCCTGTCTTATTTTGCTTTCAGCTTTTTTATATTGGGGGGAAAGGCTGTATCCAAATGCAAAACATCTTTCATAGGTGCTTGTTACAGTCAAGTCATGCTCCAAATTCTACCCTAAAATTTTTTTTTTTTTTGTATTACAGACCAGAGTGAGGAGTCTGATGCCAATGAAAGCTCAGTTCAGTATGGCATACTGCAGCCACCTCACACTAACTTCATCAGGAGCTGCCATTCTACAGATTTTCAATCTAGCTGAGCACTGCAACTTGAATAGATCTTTTTTGCTTTTTTCATGAGATGCTGAGTATCTACAAATACAGTGGCAGCTGATCAGCATATCTCACCACTTCACTTAGTATTCATCTGTAAGTATCTTAAGAAAGCTGGCATATTCAGTTGTTGTATTTGTTTGCTTAAAGGCTGAACACATTTTACCCTAAAACTAAGAAATGTTTACTTGTATGTATTCTGAAAATAGGATAATGTGTTGTTTGAATGAGATGCACAACTATTTGCAGATTTTTTCTTCCCCTCTGCCCTTTATGTTTCTGCTCCTCTCATATTTGCACATTAAATTTGAACAAATTTACTAGAAGATCTTAGATTGAAAATACTTTCTCCAAAGTCTTAAGCAAAAAGGCAGCTGAGTAAAGGAGAGTCTTATAAATGCTCCAACGAAAAAAAAGGCTTGACATTTCACTTTATTAAATAGTAAAGTTCTACATGGAAGAATTTCCTGTTCCTGTCACATGAAAAACCTTCACTGGCACTTATAATCATATGGGTTGCAAATCTGTATCAAACAAGACTGTTGCTACTTCTGGTGTTCACATAATTTCCACTATTTTCCCACTGCACATTCCCCATCTGTCAAATCTTACTGAAATCTGAGTTGCACAATGAATTTCAAAAGGTTTATCAGCAAACACTTTGTTATGTCCAATATAATTTTACTTTTGCAGATAAAGGGGACTGTTGACTTTGATCCTTTAAATAGTTTGATAATGACTGTGATGTAACTCTCTATGTGTTGTAAATGTAAATTGCTTTTCTTCAGGAGAGTGTATGAATTTAAAACTAAGGCGTCTGAATTTTTACTGAAGTTTAACTTAGTTGGGATTCTCTGCAAGGCCTTAGTATCTGGTTGGGTAAGAGCAGGTAAGTATTAGACCAGATTACCCAGAGATTGTGGAATTTCGAGTATAGGAGGTAAAGAACAGGTTAGACAAGCACCTATCAGGATTGTCTTAGGAAGATCTTAGGAGGTAGAGATGACTGGTGGACAAAATAATGTTTTCATGGTCTCTTGTACCTCTACTTTTTAAAATCCCATTGATCATTTTAATAACCGTATGTGTCACTGCCAGTCACTCTACCCTTTTTTAAAATCTGCTGCACTGAAGTGTGAAAAGTATCCTTTTAACTTGACGGTAAAATTATCAGCTGAGCTTTCCTTTACCAAGAACATGCAATGGTTCCACAAAGTGCCTAATCTGATTTCTAAGAATATGCAATGGCACTGGTTTGAAGTATGAAAGCTGGAACTGAGACCACTAAAATATGGCTTCTGTACTCATTTCAGATCAAAGCTTGATGTGAAATTCCTAGATAAATCTGAAACTCAATACATGTTTATGCCTGTGATAGTGTTATCATGGCTTTATTTTTCAATTCATCTGGCCAAATATAAAATTGAAAGTGCAGTAAATTATTGACAACTGGAGCATTTACCAATGTACCTGTAACAGCCAAATGGCTTCACATTTTTTTAAAACTCAGCTAAATCAGTCTGTATGTGAATAGCATCTACAGTGTATTAAGCAGAAGAAAACAAAGCAATTGGAAGCTGCCAGATCCAAAACTTATGACCAAATTTCTCAAGAATAAATATATGCAATTTTCCTGCCATTCATTATTATTCTTGCTGTATGTTCTTGCAGATTTTGTCCTCATTACCCTATGGTTATATTTGGTCACATTAGGAAACTGTGTAAACTGTGAATCAAATCCTATGAAGGCTAAATAATGACAACAATACTCTGAATGCAGGCATAAAGTAACAGTGAGGTTTAAGTATCAATTTGGCTTGATTTGAAGTCAAATAAAAACCAAGTTGAAGAGGCAGATCCTGCCTTGCATTTACGAGTATACAAGAGGAGAAGGAGAATAGACATGGTGCCCATCTCCACAAGCAGCAGACAAAGAAGTAACAAGGAATGAATGGTTTACTCTGTTTCCATTGAGATCATTTGGATGACTGTGATCCTGGGACTGAAGACTGACACATGGGGACTGTGATGAATTTCACTGTTGGTGTCCACGCTCAAATAATGTGAACACACAAGCACCAGAGTCTATGCAGGACACTGAAAAATTCTAGGGAAATTCAATTGATTTTCTTCTTTTGCTTTTTCCATCCAGTGTTAGGACTGCTGAATAATGGAATTTTAGATAATAGTCTAATGTTAGGTTTTCTGCTTTTTTTTCCCCCCAACAAATTTATGTGGAATGAAAAAAGAATTAAGCTGGATCTCTGGGACCACTGCTGCTGCCAAGGGCTGCACTTAGGGTATCACATGATGAAGTGTAACAGGTGTTCATTCCTCTATCTGAATTTCCTCTTCAAGACATGGCAAAAGCCATGTTGTTCATCTGGGCTCCTTCACCTTGTAACTTATGTTAATGACCATGTTGCCACACAATATTTTAACTGCTATTAGAAAGGCATAGCCTTATCAAGGGGAAATACCAAGCTGACCATGGCACGTCATGCTTTGCCATTATTTTAAAGAATGTATTTTGCTGAGTTCTTTTTGGTTTTTTTACTGTTGGGAACTGATGTGGAAAGTGCATAATGAACACTGTTTTCAGATTTATAAATAGCAAATTATGGATAGATATCATAATATATAAGAAACATAAAAGGGAACAATACATTTCCTATATTTCTTTTAATCAGTCATATAGAAAAAGCATCTTGAATTTAGGGCTTCATAAAACTGTTACCTGAGTTCTGAGTTTAATCATATCAGCTTCCATCTGGGAGTTGGATTCATTTAGTTCTTTGATTTCTTCATCTAACTGTTTAATTTCTTCATCATTTTCTATACCTGTGTGACATAAAAATAAAGTGTCAAAATAATTTAGGTTTAAATCAGAGCTCAGTGAATTAAATATTTCCATATTTGAAAATAAATTTATTTCAAGCAAGAAAGAAAAAGGAAGCATTCTTCAAACTTTTATTCTGAAGTTAAAAAGAAGTATTTTCCACTACTTTTCCTTCTTAAATTGCAGTCATTCTCCAGTGAAAGTGTTGAAAATGCCTAGAGGATCAAAAGGATCTTTATATACACTCATTTAACTCTATATTACAAGAAATGCACCTGCAGCAACAAATTTCACTCCACTGTCATACATAATTTATTTAAAGAGTATGTCCACTTACAGATCTTCTGAAGGAAAGTAAAAAACCTTAACATGCTAATCTCTTCATATCACAGCATTATCAAAATGACCTGTAACTTGTGTTGATACCGGGGGTTGCCCTGACCCAGGTGCAGCACCTTGCCCCAGTCTTGTTAAACATCACAAGATTCCCATGGGCCACTTCTCGAGCTTGTCCAGGTCCCTCTGGATGGCATCCTGTCCTTCAGGTCTGTCACTGCACCACTCAGCTTGGTGTCATCTGCAAATTTGCTGAGGGTCCACTTGATCCCTTCATCCATGTCATTAATGATGATATTAATTACACTGGTACCAATATGGACTTCTGAGGGACACCACTTGTCAGTGATGTCCATAGGGACACTGAGCCATTGACCACTGGATGTGACAATCCAACCAATTCCTTATTCACCTAACACTCCACTCATCAAATGCATCTCTCTCCAGTTTAGAGAGAAGGACGCTGTGGGAGACCATGGCTATGTCTTTACAGAAGTTCAGGTAAGTGACTTCCTATCCCTTTCCTTGTCCACTGATGTAGTCACCCCATCAGTGGACTGGGTTGCTTAGGCAGGCCATGCGTCCAAGTAGCCAAAATATCCACATATTACTCCATAAGGCATTCTTCCTGGGCACGGCAGATACAGTTTTCAATACTACCCAGGTTGTAGAGAAAGTAACACCCAGATCTTGCACTCCCTGGTTACAAGCTCTTGAACAAAGACAGCCACTGCGTTCTCCAGCTGTGCTGGCCGTGTGGGCAGAGGTGCCTCTTGCACTGCATTCAGATGCTCTGTGGCTCTAAATGCAGTTAACACCAGCAGTTAAGAAGGCATGCACTGTCACTGACTAAGTGACTACATAGTTTTCCAAGCAAATTCGGGACTTGGGCACCTCCCAGACAAATCTTTTGCGTATTCTTTACTTGAACTGAAGCACCTACGTTTTGCTTTCACTGCACTTCAACTACCAGGGTACTATCCTGACTTTCATCCAAGGTACTTTCATCATCTTCCCTGCAACTCAAGGTTCCCAGGAAGAATTACGATTACTGGAGCTGAAATGGCACAAAGCCATCTCCATCCGCCAGAGGTTACAGAGCCATAGGTCCAAATGAATTCAGGGGAACTCAGGAGGAATTGGCATTCCGGAAATAAACCCTTTTTCTCTTCTGAATCCTGCAACAATATAAGGCTAACTACTGACCTTTGATGAATGAAATGTGAACCAGCAAATTATAATGGTATATTCTACTTTGAAATATTTTAGATTTATATAGACATAACTCAGTCTGACTGCTCTACTCCTGGCTCAGGTTTCCAGAGCATAAACCCTGGTTTCACTTCTACTGACAGTGAATTCCCAATTTATACAGAGTGGATTTATACATGTAGGAGAAAAGGCAGGAGAGTAACAGTAACTTTAGTTTACAGAGAATTAGTATTTAAGGAGGTAATGATTAAAAATTTACCATTACTGGCCCGCTGCTTTATTGTTAGCATTTGTTCTCCAGACAGCTTTGCTTTCTTCATTGCTGAAGTAGCTCTGGGGCATCCTGATAAACTGTGAACAGTAAGGAGCCTGTTAATTTTGACAGGTCATCGAAAAGAAATCTGTAATCCAAAACTGTAATAAAAACAGTATCAGAGACATAGTTTATCTTCACTGCCTAGCATTGAAAGAGTGCACTAGTCTGAAAAAGAAAAGGACTTACCAGTAGTGATTTCATTGTTGTGTTTTTTCTTCCAAATTCTTTTTGCATAGCCAGCTAATATAAAAGTCAGATATACAGTCCAATTTTTTAAAGACAAAATACTTTTAATAAAACGTTTTATTTTAAAAGCAGTTTTTGTGTTAATATTTCCACTTGAATTTACATGTCCCTGCTTTGAACTTCCACCCTTTTTTGATTGAAATGTTCAAACATGGAACTGAATGATGAGAGGACATGAGCAACCTCTCACATCCAAATGACTAGCTCTCATAAACTGTGTTTTTCTTTGTGATATTGTGAATATCACCTATGGAGCTGACTAAATTGCTGTTTTCTAAATTTTTTCTTAAAATGGCAGTAACTATGTGTTGGCTGTTTTTTTGGAGCCCAAGGAAAGTCATTCCAATAAAAATGACCTTGTCTTGACAGGGGATATATATGCCTTATAATACATATTTGTTACATTTATGGATGTACATTCAGTTATCTCCTCTCTCATGTTGCAAAAATATTAAGCTTTTTAATTACATTGTACAAAACAGTTTGACAGCAAATGCAGTCTTAGCAGGCTTTATTGTAAAAAATAAAAGTAATGATCAGACAGTGCTCACTATTTAACAAATAATGGTACACACCAAACTACCTCCTTTTTCCAGAATCATATCTTTAATGTAGTTGCACTACCACAGATAAGAGAAAATATATATTAAATCTAATTTAATGATGGAAAACTATAATCTTATTCTAAGGAAGCCCTAGCTTTAGTGAAGGGAATTTGGAAGCTTGCTAAACAATTTCCTGTTGTCTCAACATTTCAGTTTTCATAGCCATGGAAACTGAGTAACATCACGTAGTTCTCATTGCATACAGGCACATTTATATTTCCTCTCCAGATGCAAAGGAAGACTTTTATTTACAATTTTTAATTGTGCAAATCAGATTCAAATCTAATACTCAAATAATCACTCTGTAATATGGAGGAAAGCAGTGTATTTGATTAAAAGCAATTCCTTAAGTAAAGAGACAACTTTCTTCTAAATAAAGTCCTCTAATTTACATATAGTGTTTGATTATTTAAAATGTTTCTCTGAAAAGCCTGCTACCAAGTGCAGTAATACAAAAAAGTATTGCTCTTAGAAAAATATATAAAAAAATTTATTTTCTCAGCAAAAGAATCTGTGCTCAACATTTTCTACAGCTTTGTGACTAAGAAGATGTATAATAAAGCAATACTAGTAGTATCAAGAAATAGCATGACCTAGTAGCTTTTGGCTGTAGCTTAGTTGGTAGGACGCCAAATTACTGTTCCAAGGTCTGCTATGGATTCAGTGTGTGACTGTAAACAACTGTCCTCTTGAAGTGTCAAAGGGAGCCTTAAAGACGATTAAGGAGGAGAGGATTTGGCATCTTGGGAAAAAATGTTGGCACAGAGAAAGAAATGAGATAACAGTATATACAAAGTTTCTGCATCATTTAACTGACTTCATTTTTGTAATCTTTCTGTTGATTTAATGAATTGTCTCATATTTTGTCCTCACTCTTTTTTAGAACAAGTTAGCATCACTGGGCATTACAACAACTGCATTAGTTTATTCTCATCTTGTTCTGTAGCCTTTTCCTCTCTAAAAGTCTTGACTGATGACAGCATAGGGAATCCCTCAAAGTAAAATCAGCCTTCAAACAGCCTAAAAGTACAGCATTCAAACAGACCAACAAGAAATCTGGATGCTAGAACAGCACACCTGAGAGCACACAAAAACAATCAAACAAAAAAAATTTTGTTCAGAAGTATTAGAAATCTACCGTGAGACTCAGCGTGCCTAAATCCAAATTTTGGTGCCAAGGACCTGATCTTGTTCCCGGGCCATGGTTCTATACACCAAGTTTTCAGGACTGCCTAAACCTGTAGATATCTTTTCAGCTTGTCTGGAAGGTTGCCTCTCCACTGGTATGCCCAGGGTGCTCCAAGGTGCGCTCTCACCCTGAGGCCCCAGGTACAAAGTTCCATATGTACAATACTAAGCTTTCCTATTCCACAAAATGGAGTGGTCACATTCTAGCTGGCAAACAGCAACTCCTGTGGCCCATTGCCATTGCAGAGAGATCGAGTGCCGGGGTAGGCATGTAGGGAGCACCTATAGCTCGGCTGCAGTTCAGGCACCTGGGCACCAGATGCCTTCTGCCTAAACCGGACCACAAAGATCTGGGTGCTGTGCTCCATCCTTGCTGCTAGAACTGTTGGAGAGTCCTTCTGCATGGATTATCTACCTTCTTCTGGAGGCACCCAGATGAACCGTGAGTTAGTGAGGGGAAAGGCAAAGGGCTTATTTTTTGGGCATACAAGTGAGGATGCAGAAGGCTTCCACATTCTGTAGCCAGATTAGTTTTGTTCTAACCCGCTGGTGATTTAATACAATATGCACAGACAAAGGAGGGCTTTGACCAAAATGGGTTTCTTGAAATGCATCTGCATGCCTAAGCCACAAGCTTCTTCTTTTTGCTTCCCCAATCCTTACATGCATGGCTTTAACGTGCATCATACACCTCTATGATTACTTTTAGCTTGTTACGTGTTCGTCCTTAAGAGGCTATGAATGAAAAGATGGTCCCAAATTTTCCAGTGGCTTTATGCAATTCAAGAAAGAGTTCAAAACTCCCAAAGGTATCCTGCTCACCACAGAGGAAGATGCCAAAGCCAGAGCATGCCATTGACTTCCTATGCAGGTCTTTTCTGGCAAATCTGTCTCTTCGTTATTTGTATATCATATTGTAAGCAGATTATCTCACTTTCCTGAGCCAGGCACTTTCAGTGAAGCAGATACCAAGTTAGTAACCTAAATTAGAGTATTGAATTTTGCTACAGTTTGTTTAACGTGTCTAAATTCTTCAAAAATGAGTTAGTCAAATATAGCAATGTGCATCCTTTTTGCTTTGCTCTGTTCTTAATTAAGTTACCTAAAACTGTTTTAAGTAACTAAAAAAGTAAATTAGGACTTTTAGAATAAGCTTCTACTCTGCAAGGACATTCAACCTCTTCCATTTTATCTTATTGATTATGTTTACTACTACTGAAAGCAACTGCTCTTTGTCTGATTTGAGAACAACCAAAAGAAGTCAGGATATATGCACCAAAAGTGGACTATTGTACAGAGGCTGAACCTCATAGAGGTGTAAAGTTAACCAAAAAGCTTGAATTGAAATCCCAGTGAGACAGAGCTGCCTGAGATTTCTAGAAGACTGGGGGGTAGAAGGAGACAGAAGCCAAAAGGAGACAGAAAATAGTAGATACGATTTTTTTTTTTCCTGTGACTGGCAAACAAAAGAATACAACTGAAAGGTATTTCAGTGCTTTAAGAGTTATGCAACATATGCTTTAAGTATCTCAAAAATGAAAAAAAGACCACGAGAAACATCTAGGTAGTAGTTTTGTTAAGGATAATACTTATCCTCACATTAAGTATGGTATGAAGCTGTGTCAGGGGAGGTTTAGGTTGAATATTAGGAAAAGGTTCTTCACCCAGAGGGAGGTTGGGCACTGGAACAGGCTCCCCAGGGAAGTTGTCACAGCACAAAGCCTGACAGAGCTCAAGAAGTATTTGGACAATATTCTTCAGGCACATGGAGTGATTCTTGGGGCTGGACTTAGATGATCCTTGTGGGTGCCTTCCAACTCAAGATACTCTATGCTTAAGTTTGAAGCCTTTACAGTTGATGTTTGTCATAGGTTTTCAAACTTTACACTGACTTTTACATAATTCTGCAGCTTAATCATTCCAGCAAAGAACTAGTAAAATTAATCACAATTATCTCACTTGCTCCTGCCATTATTCTCATACACATGAGAAATTATAAGAAAATATAAACATAGTTGAGTACTCTTTCCATAATAAAAATGAGTTAGACTTTCTAACAACATTGCTGGGGTACTGCTGTAATAAATTCAGTATAAACGTGCCAAGCCATGCATTATCTCTGTCAGACTCTGGATGCCACAGGGCTTGAAGGTACAGCATTTTGGTGGGACTGTGAGAAGCACCAGCACCCGGCTCCTGGGTCCCTCTGAGTTTCTGATCCACCAAGAGCTGTGAGTCTCTCTTGTATCAACAACCAGATGACCATCAGCACCTTATTTTGTTGGGATGCAATGTGTCTTTGCTCTTGATTAATTTCTACTGTTGGGCTTAACCTCTAATTTGAGAAAGAAAAGTATGGTCTGGCAATTCATCCTAGAAAATCACCCTCTGCCATAACTTAACAAAATACTATAAAGACTATATGGTGATTGTATCTATTAGAATTGAACATAACGTGAAGAATGAATTTTCTTTCTGGTTTAGCACTGTGGTTATCTTAATGCAACCAGTGCCTTGCCATATATTCAGTGGATTTGAAAAGGGGGTGAAATGTGTTCAAAAATAAAATGAAAATTAGTGGTGAAAAAAAGTTTTAAAGGGGTATTTAGGTAGTGTTCAGTGCACATTTACTGAGAAATTAAAAAATAAATAAATGTGGGCTAAAATCCTGAACTGCTTCAAGAATGTAATTGCATTGTCTTCAGGGATGTAAACAACAGAGGCCACCAGAGTGGAAGATCATTGACCAAATGGAGCAATTGTCTGGGTGACCGATTTTAGTTATCTGGGTTCCAGCTGTGTGTTAAATACATTTTTTTCCTCAGCACACAGATGCAGTTTAGTCCCTCTTGAAGCTGAAGAAATTGCACTTGGCTTGTCAAGTGAAGAAAACACTTTCCAAACAGAGAAGTAGGGATATGGGAAAGGAGTAGATAAAGGTCAAATAAAACACAACTTTTATATTTGGTATGTCAAAGTTGAAGTTGACAAATTTACAAAGAAAGTTGTTGAAGTTTACAAAGAAAGAAACGGTGTAAAGAAACCAGAGCCTCAACCTGTAGTACCCAAAAAGCATTCTAAGGACAAACTTCATAAACCCTGCAAGATGTTTATAGATTCACTACCACAGCGATTTTTCAAAAAGAAAATGAAACACTTCTCCTGTTTATTAAAAATAGCATTGTCTATAGACTAGAGGAAAGAACAAGTCACTTTCAAGGGACCTCTTTTAACTAGAGATACATTCAAAACAAGCCCCAGATGTAAATTCTTTTGAAATTCAGGGAAATACAGATCACAGTGAGAATGACTGTTTTATTTTGTTAATGGCTGAAACCTTACTTTTACGACTAAGCTCCTCAACTATTTGCTAATGTTTGAAGTTCAAGTTAAGAGATCAAACTCAGTGATCAAAGTAGCCCATTCCTTGGTTTAATATTAAATCCATGAACTATTCCTTTTTTCCTATGTTGAAGGGTATCAGCTTTAGCAATTTCCTTATTCCCATGAGTAAATTCTGCTACACACCTTAAAGGATTAAATACTCTATGCACAGCTCCATCGTAGATAAAAGGAACCCTCCCTAAACCAGCACTCAGTTTTATTTACATTCAAGGGTGATTGGCTTTTCCCCAGGTTTTTACTGAGATGTGAAGCAAAGGGAATCCAGGAGAGAGGTTTTGCAAACAAGGTAGTTTTGTTTGCATGGAGATTGACGTGACTCATAGAGGAATCTCTTCTCCCTACTGACCACACAACCCCAACTGTCTTTGTATGGTGTCGGGTGTCGGAAAAAAAATCATCTGTTCAGCTCAGTTTCAGAATTCTTCACTGGAAAAGAATGATTTTTATTAATGTGGCCCTTTATAGGTCTTGTTTCCTGGCTAAAGCCTTTTGTTTGGTTGGTTGGTTGGCTGGTTGGGGTTTTTTGTGGGTTTTTAGGGTGCATTTACAACTCACACCTGAATGCTTGGGGTGAAAAACTTCAATTTTGAATCAGGAGGGAAATCTAATACTAGATACTAAATACTAATACTACAAATACTAAAAGTTCGATGTAATGTGGAAAGTGACAGCTCTGAATTCAAATTGCTTTCCGAAGTTGCTGAGGAAAGTAGCTGATATTTTATTCTGTTTAAATAGATCTTTGCATTGGCTTCAGCAGTAAGAAAAATTAAACCGCTACCCAAATGGTCATAAAAAAAATATAGCCATTATGATTAAAACAAAATGCAAGCTTTCCAAAATTATTTTAATGATATCTGATCATTGTTTCAGAATGACTTTCTGGAAAGAACTATGTTCTTATTTTAGGGGGGGAGGGTTGAATTAGCATTAAAATCTGGTCAGTCAGGACAATGAGATAGAGTGAATGGCCACCCAGAAGAAGATAAGGTTTTTGGGGTTTTTTATTGGAGATTTAAAAGGTAAGACAGCGTTATAGCTTAATTATGCCTATCCCTCATAACAAAAGAATAAAGCATGCATCAGGCAATAAAAAAAATAGAAATTATGCAGAATTGTTAACATGGCAAAGCTGAGAGAAAAGGCCCTGAGACTCAATTTGAAAGGAAGCCCCCTGGGGCATAAATATACACCAGAAAAGGGATTAATGAATCTTGAAATGCTGGGACTGTAAGAGCACTGCCAAAGTTGCCCTTCAGCTGGGCACAGTAGTCCCTTGGCAAATTTACATCATATTTAGTTAACTGAAGCTGCTTAGTCAGCAAAACAGCTTTGTGGGTGGGCTTCTCACATGTGTTAACGAGCTTTGATCTGTATCATCCCTGAAGAGGGAAGGAGGTTTGGCTCTTGCCCAACATGCAACAATTGCTCAAAAATCTCTTTTTTATTCTTTGGTGAGTGAGTACCCACTGCAGCACATTACGTGACTTACAGATGACCCCAGCACTGAGCCGTACACTTAATGGCAAACAACTGAGTGCCCCAGGAGCTGGGGGCTGGCTTCTGCAAAGCTTATCAGCCTCTCCTGTCTGGTGACTGCCCACAACAGGACAGATGACCTGAAGACCAGTATATACTGGGCTGTTGAATAGGGCATGTATTGTGAAGGAGAAAGGTTGAGACTTCCTGTATATAAATAGCTAAGGTGTATGTTTAGCTACACACCTCTGATTAGTGCTCTTCGGCAGCTCAAAATTTCAAGTGATCTATTTAGTGACCAAGTCCAGCTCACTCTGGCACTTAAAATGAAGCACAATTTCTCTAAACACTTGTACAGACAGCAAAGAGAAAAAGTACTTCAAGAGGAAAATTCATGCCTCCTGAAATCTAAAAAGTCATCATGTATTCCCTGCTTTTTATGGGCTATGTCTGGAATGAGGACAAGCAGACTTATAACCAGACAGCTTCTGCTAAGTGCCTGAAATCTAGGAGGTGTCACATTGCAAGCACCTGTACAATTGCTGTCTGCTGCAATTTGTCAGGTCTGCTCAGCAAAATTAGTTTTCTTGTTTATATTGTGCAGTCTGCTTTTTCTAATATGGATTCCTTATTATTTTCTCTGTGACTTTCCCAAGGTAAGTAAACCTCTTAAGTCCCTTTGGATTAGCTTACTCTTAAGAGCCTTCCAGTTTAACAGATAGTACATCTGATTAAAATACTATTCCGTCCTTCTTCCAGCTTGTAATGAAAAGAGCTGGCAGAACTACCTAGAGTCAAAGGGCCTGACTCTTTCAACAACCAGGCTCTGCATTTAGTCACTTCTAACTTTTGCCAGATTTTAACTGATCTGACTGAAATCTTCAATAGTAACTGTCTGGCCAGGCTAATTTTTTTTTCCAAATGTCATTGGAAAAATATTTCTATTTCTCACAATATACTTCTATACCACTGTTTTGTCCATATACATTGTTTTGTACCTACTGAGGGGAACAAAAAAGTCCAAATAATTCAGTGAATAACTCTAACTGTCCATGAATTGGAGCAAGAAATGACATTTCATGGGGTGTTGCTCTGAGTTTAGAGATGCATTCTGCTATTCTCATAAAAACGAAAGTAGATTTGGCAGAGCTATAAGCCTCTGACAGACTGTCCCTTGGACATACTAAGTGGATGTGAATTAGTGTTTAGTGCCAGACCCTCCATGTACTTTGTGCATATGAGAACTGGGAGACTTCCCTGCCACCAGTCCTGTTCAGGGCTGCAGGGCCTGGAGCAGAAGAATGCTTGCTGGAAGCAATGCCTGAGACTGCCAGTCCTGTTCTGCCAGTGGACCAACTACCTCAAATGCTGGAGACTGAGAAGCTCAGAAGTAAGAAGACTGAACAGGAGCCACAGGGACAGAAAAGAGAAAAGGACCAGAACACTAAAGTAGGAGAGAAGGAGGATGGGAAGAGAAAGGTGTTGAAATATGGTTTAGGAGGACCCTTTTCCTTTAAGCTTATGGGTCAACACAAAATTACTAAGTAAAAAAATCCTGTGTACTGTAGGACCCACCACAAAGATTTTATTTTAATTTTTTTTTCTTTATGTATACTATTATTACATTTAATTGCCACATTTCTTTCTTTGTCTTCTTGGAAATGTCAATGCACTTCCATGTCTGTCATCTTTTAATTATGTCATCATGATGATGCTTATCATTGTCAGTTGTAGCTGCTGTTAAATGCAGTGAATTTGGTTAGTTCTTCTATACTCTTAATGATGTATGATGTTCTCCTGCTGAATTGCAATGTACAGCTTATAGGAAAAACAGCAAAATAAATCAATGGCAGGGAGGGGACAGGCAGATTAAAACCAAATGAACAAACAAACACCCTAAACAATTGAAAAAGCCTATCAGAGAAAAAGTAAAACAATGAGAACTAAGAGTGAATTAATTTTGACAGAAATGTGGCACTCTGTCAACTTACTGTTGCAACAAATAAAAGCATGGATGAGAGTTGACCTGACAAGAGACCTGGCTAGAAATAGATGCAATCAAATACTTTAATGCACTGCATATTAAAAGCTTCTTACAAATCTGGAGTTTGACAGTATTTACGTTTCACAAACAGAAATAAATAGATTTCTCTCTGCAAAGTTTTTACCATTTTCAGTGTACAGCACAGGAACACCTTTCAAAAGATATTGCTGGACACAGACTCCTGACAAATAGGGTATTTTGGAAATTTAGAGCACCTTGAGAATTCATCTGGCAGTTTTCATCTGTGTTTTAAAGGATGCTTGCAATTGGCTTAACTGCGAGCTTCTGGGTCTGCTCAAAACCAAGAGAGAGCCAGAGATGGAAAAGTGGGCAAATACCCATTGGGAATGACAAGGCTGTTGCCGGGGGATGCAAAGATGCAGCTGGAATAGCAAAAGCTCAGTTCAAACTGAAACTGGCCAGAAATGTAAAAAACTCCAAGAAATGGTTCTTTAGGCACACAGACAGCAAGTGGAAACAGAAGGAAAATACTGGCCCACTGTAATATGGGAGAGGTGAATTAGTCACCAACAATGCAGAAAAGGCAGAGGTTCTTGACACTTCCTTCACCTCTGTATTTACCAACACTGTTGGGCACCAGGCCTTGGGAACAAAATTCCAGGTTGATGCAAACAGACTGACCATCACTGATGGAAGAGTTGCAAGTATACTGTTACAGGAGCTTAACGCTACAGATCCATGGGCCCTGACATTGCCCACCCAAGGGTGTGAGGAGTGTGGGCTGATGCTGTTGCAAGGCTTCCATAATCTTTGAGAAGTTGTGGAGGTAAGGGGATACCCCAGAAAACTGGAAGAAAGATAGTGACAACCCCACCTACAAGAAGAGCTGAAAGGAAGATCTACAGGCTCATCAGCCTTATTTTAGTCCCTGAGAAAATTATGGAATGAATCCTCCTGTGGGCTATCACAAGTCAGACGAAGCACATGATTGGGAAAAGCCAGCATAGATTCACCAAGGGCCAGCTGTGCTTGACAAACCTGCAAAAGCAAATTTGCCTTTTGTGATGAAGTAACCTGCTTGGTTGATGGGGTCGACCAGTGGATATTGTCTACCTGGATTTCTCCAAGGCTTTTGATATGGTTTCCCATAGCCTCCTCCTAGAGAAACATATGTTATGGTCTGGACAAATGGTCTGTGTAGTGGGTAGGTAACTGGCTGAGAGGCTGCACACGGTGGTAAACAGCTCCTCTTCAAACTGGCAACCTGCCACAAGTGGGGTCTCCCAGAGATCCATAGTGGGCCCAATCCTGTTTACAATCTTCATAAATGACCTGGACAATAGGACCATGTGTATCCTGATGAAGTCTGATAATGATACCAAACTGAGTGGGGAAGTGAACTCCTTGGAAGGGAAAGTCACACTGCAGGAAGACCTGGATAGGCTGGGAGAGTGGGCTGACAAGAATCTTATGAAGTTTAACCAAGACAAGTGTAAGGTCTTGCACCTGGGAAAACATAACCCAGGAGCGCAGCACAGGCTGGGGCCTACCTGGCTGTGGAGCAGCTCTGTGGAAAGGGACCTGGGAATCCTGGGGCTGACAAGCTCAGTGTAAGTGAGAGGTGCTGCTGTGGCACAGAGAACCAGCGGGGAGCTGGGCTGCATCAACAAGAGCATCATCACAGAGACACAGAAGTCATTGTCCCACTCAGCCCTTGTCAGGCCACACCTGGAACACGGTGCTCAGTTTAAGTTCACACTATGAAAAAAGATGTGGATAGGCTGGAGAGCCATTGCTGACCTAATGATAAGTATTCTTATGTTTTTAATTGGTGAAGCTGAGAAATGCTGCTGTTAAGACAGGATGTGACTTCAGGCAAATATTGAAAGCTCTACAACAATTTAGGAGCAAATTTGTAGCCACTAGACTGTGTTTTGTAAAGCATCTGTACAACAGAGCTGCTGCCTCTTTGGGGCATCCACCCATCCCAGACAAATCCTGGGGTGAGCTGCTGTTCTATGGACACCGGTTCAAGCTGCAGCCCTGAGCACCAGGAGGTTTGACTGTAGGTGGTGTTTGCAAATCTTCCTTTCAGAAGCTGAGGTTGATCACAGAGGGCTTTTATGCAGTGTCTATTTCTAGCAAAGCATATTTAATGAGAAAAAGGATCTGCATATGAAAAGTCTACATCTCTAACCTTCTTTCCTCACATTTGTCATCTCCTAAATGATTTGAACGTTTGAGAACTTAGAGATCCTCTGAGGATCCATGTAAGTGTAGGTATCAGCCAGCTTCCAGAAAGCAGTTGCAGAGGGCAGCTCCTGCCTAGAAGTTTTTTGGGTTTTTTTGTCTTTTCCTTTTTCATAATTTGTCTGTTCCCATGCTTAGCAATGCAGTTGTGCAACTCAGAGCTATGACCAACCTAGAATTTTTGGAGGAAACAGCACTGACAGTGCTCCTTCACCTTAGGACGTGTGTGTGGTAATGGCTGAACTGAATGAACTGCTGCCTGTGGGCTTTCTGACAGCCTTACCATTAACTAAATCTTCCTATGCATAAAGTGGATAGTCTGTAACAAGTGTCATATGTAATCATCTCCCATAGCCACTTGATAATTTCTACATACATTCCTTCAGAAGGGAAAAGGCAGTGGATGATGTCCATTGCTTCCTCCCACGACATCTAGACATTTTGCAAACACAGTGGCATGCCCTTGCTGCTCAAATACAAATCCTGTTCTATAAACTTTTTTATGGATCTTGGAGTAAGTCCTACTGTCCTCAGCAAGGATACAGGTTCGCTAAAGAAAAATCACCCTTCTCTACACTTTCATCTCTATTTAGCATTAGCTTGTTAATGGGAAAAAATACTTATAATTTGATCACCTCTTGTATATTGCAGCTCTACTACCATGTTTTTGTACAGGCTTTGGCTGGAATAGAGTTAATTTTCTTCAGAGTAGTTAGTGTGAGGCTGTGCTTTGGATTTGTGCTGGAAATAGCATGGATAATTCATGGGTGTTTTCCTTACTGCTGAGGAGTGCTCATACAGAGTCAAGGCCTTTTCTGCTTCTCACCCCATCCTACCACTGATGGGGCTGTGGGTGCACAAGCTGGGAGCTAGGTGGGGACACAGCTGGGACAGATGATCCCAACTGACCCAAGGGATATCCTACAACATATGGTGTCATGCTCAGTATAGAGAGTTCGGGGAAGAAGGAGGAAGGGGGAGACATTTGGAGGGATGATGCTTGTCTTCCCAAGACACCATTACCTGAGCCCTACTCTCCTGGGCCTGGCAGAACACCTGACTGCCCATTGGAAGCAGTAAATTAATTCCTTGTTTTGTGTTGCTTGTGAGTGTGGCTTTTTCTTTACCTATTAATCTCAACCCAAAAGTTTTCTCACTTTCACACTTCAGATCCTCTCCCCCATCCTGCTGGAAGTGAACAAGCAACTCAGTGGGGCAGTGGTCCTGACTGGAGTTAAACCACAACAGTTTTCCATAGTAAAAGGAATTTAAAAGCTACATTAATGTATTGAAATAGGTGAACACTTATGTAAATAAAAGTGAGGTAAAGATAGGAGCAAGAACACTGTTTTAGATCTGAAAAGGCATTTCTGCAGGTAATTTCTACTGAGGTCAGCACAAGCACATTTCCTCTTCTGTGCAAAGGAGCAGGGTTGCTAAAACCAAGTATATTCTGAGAAAGTCCCCACTGATCACAGTACTAGAAATAGTGCCATCCATAAAAATCTTAAATCAAATATGGGGATGTAAGGGTCTGTTCAAGAACTAAACTGCAAAGCTACAGTATAATAAGGAATTCACATTTCATTATAACCTATTTAATTTATCTATCTATTGACTCCATGCTTACATGCCTTCCAATTTGTTTTCATATTGCTCATAGGTCACCTAATTTCACACTGGCCTCTTTTCCTAGCAGAGGCTCCTTTTTGAAGCATAGCACACTTAATCCTATGTTTCAAGTCCCTCCTGATAACTCTCTGTTTCCATTATTTCCTAATGCAAACTCTTTGGCAAAATAAAACTATTCACAGAAATTTCTGTGAACAGGCAATGAAATGTTAAAAACCAGAAACCTTTGTTGGTACCTTTGATCATAGGGTAGGATTCAAAATTCATCGAAATTTACGACGTTTTTTATTGGCTACTAAATTCTGCTTCAGAAGTGTGAATGTAGGAATATGCATATATTTAAATCCCAGACTACATACCAGTTGGAGAGGTTTTTATTGATTTACCAGCACTTGTGGATCATCTCCAGTGTCTACTGATACCAGTGCAATGACATCATGTGTACAGTGTCAACAGCAGCTCTAAGAAATCTTTACCTCAAAAACATCATTCCTAATATCTATTTGATAAATTCAACAGTTGGCTTCATTTTCACAAGCCAGTCTGCAGTTCATTTCCAGAATATTACAGCTGTTTTAATAACAGCATATTAACAGCTATCTACAAATGGCAGAATATAAAAATCTCGGAGAAGATATAAAGGACATCTACACATGCAATTTATATATATATATATATATATATATATATATGCTTAGAAAAGTCTGATGATAGAAAAATATTTGCACTGGGAAGGAAAAATCCCCTATTAGGAGAGCAGCAAGGTGTACTGGCAAAAATGAAGACATTAACTACTCCTTCCTGAGGAGCTTTTACTGACTCAGTTAAAGGCCACAGCCCTGCTTTCCCCTCGTGCATGCTGAACATAGCTCTACCTGCAAAAGAATGTCTGTAAATCTGGTTTTACTGTGTAACTGGCATAGCACTGCTTCTCTGGAGAAGGTGAGAATTTGAGATGTACAGGCATGGCTGTATAGCAAAATGTTATTAGTGGTAGAAGATAAGACCACAGTCTGTTAGAATGGATACACTGAAAGTCAGGGAATATTTCACCTTTGCGTAAGAAAATGGATAGTCTGTAATCTAGGTGGGATTGAGCTCCAGATTATGGCACCTGGGTTTAAACATCTGCATGAGAACTATGTGTCAAAGCTGTCATGGAGCTGTGGGGCCCGTTCATTTAACAAGACCAGCACCCTTGTAGATCCCTGCCAGGCACATTCAGCTCTTAGCTGTCATAATCAAAGAATGGAGTGTCTCACAAGTCAACCCAGTGTGGCCATAATGCATACTCTAAGAACAATTCAAATGGCATAAAGTACCTATTTGTAGGCAGGGGAAACCCACTCCCTCTTGACACAGTCAGTGACATTTATGGTAGAACTGATTAAAGGCCAGTGTCTACTTCACTGAAGTGGACAACTCTCCAGGATCCATTGATCCCGGAAGTGGAGTAAATGCAGCCTACAAGCATACAAGCACATTCTTAAGGTAGGTGAAATGTTCTGAAGTTCAATCCTACACGTAGGGTTTGATTCAGTTGTGCATATAGAGGCATGAAATGCCACTGGAGAAGATAGAGCAGTAAGGCTGATAAATACTACACTGGACCTACCTTTTTGAGTAGCAGCTGGAGGCCATATAAGTAACCCTAAGGCATCTAAAATGGTTCCACATGCTTTTTTTTTGTGTGAGCAAATGCACCACGCATTTTTAACAGCCTTAAGAATCCTACAAGAACTAATAATATTTTTAAAATAATATGGCTTGTTATTAATATTGCCATTGCTTATGGAAGCTTCAAGAAGTTGTTCCATTTGCTCACAATTTAGAATACTGGACCTTTGTTACCCCAAGATAGTTAAGTAGGATCAATTTACTCCATCCATCTTTTTAAGAAACCTTTCATCTTGTGGTACTCTCCTCTAACAATGGGCCTTTTTGCCCAAAACCTGATCTTATAAGGTAAGCCATTTACATGTCTCTGTTTCTACTTAAGATAGTGGTACTGAAAAACACACATGGCTGCTCTGCAGCTAAATTTCATATTTAGGTTACTCCATTGGGGTTTTTTTTTTCATGAAAGCACTCCTTTTAAAAAAAAACCTCTAGCCACAATTTGACCTTTAAACTGTTAAACCGGTACATTTCTTTCAGAAGTTAGTTACTCTTGTTGCAAGAATTTTCTCCTTGAGACCATAAGTACTATGTGAATACTCCCTGCAAGCAATCTCCCAGTAATTATATTGTACCTTTTAAGTAAAGGTAACATAAATTCAAAATTTTAATGATGGATCTCTCTGAGTTAAATAAATGTTACACCATTATGAAGAAAGTTAAACTGAAATACGAACACTAATACTGATATTTTACTAAAAGTCAGAAACTTAAATCCTCATGTGGTATCTGCACAAATGGTCAGAGTTTTACACCTCCTACTTCCTGAAGCCTCTGAGAGCTGCAGGCTGTGTAATACATTTGACAACTCAGGTAACACCTCAGGTCACATACCAGAATCCCTTCACGGTAGGTACCATAAAACACTGACTAGAAAAACAACTCTGAGCCTAAACAATAAATAGGAACTATGTGCACAAAGTCTGGGAGGTTGAAGTAAGGGTAAGGCTTCTGGGTGAAGCTACAAAGGATTGTCAAAGAAAGAATCAAAGGAAATAGTTACAGGCAAGAGAAGAAAGAAGTACACTTTTCACCTCTGTATCTAGAACTGACTATAAAACAAGATCAAATTGGTTTAGCTAGCTAAAGGGTACAGAAGTTCAACTGAGGTCTGCCTGGAGAGGGTGACAAATTAGGGACATCAACTTGACATATTTGAAGTAACAAAGTTTTATATTAGCAATTATATAATAAGAAATTTGCTCTGACATTATACTCATTTGCAGGCCTAGATTCCCTGCCAGAGCTCCAAAAAATCCTTGTTTCTTCATCATCTAACATCTAAAATGGCAGCAAGTTTTATCCCTAAGAGATTGGCCACTTTCTCCTGCTTTTACAAGCTATGAAAAATGTTATCATCAAAGCTCTCTTATTTTTGTCAAGTTTATGAAAAAATCAAGCTTTGTATTTCTTTTGTCAAATATTTACATTTCATTAGTTTTAAATACTGTTCCATATTCTACATATATTGTTTTAAACAAGCATATTCATCACCAAATGAATAAAAGTACTTTGGTTTTATGGAACTCTTTCCTGAAATTCTTCAGTTCCATGCTCTGATGTTTGAGAATCAAGAATGTGTTTGACATCTCTGAAAATCAGGGGGACTCAGATATGTCTTACAAAGTCTGCCCCAAGGTAATTTGTCCAGAAATATCCAATAAAGCAATAGGAAACTTAGAGTTACAGTCATGCATGTTTTTTTCCCCTAATATTCTCTGTATATTATACATTCAAATGAAGGTCTGTATCTGCAAGGGCTTGCATTAAAAAAAATTGTGTGTCTGGATTTCCAGTTACCTACAAATACATGTAAGCAGATTATTTTTTGAAGTAATAAATAATGAAATTCAAAAGCAACAGAGAAATGCCATGACAAAAAGCTGTATTTTAAATCTTATTGAAATAATAAACATAAGTGAAAAACGTAAGTCATAGTTACTCACCTACGATGAGTAAGAAAACTACCACTGACATGTCCGGAGCCATCACATCCTGGTGTTGGACATGACATTCCTTCCGTCTTCACTGACTTCCAAGAGAACTGTGAGCCATTTAGGTATCCATCCTTTTGCCTTTTGGCAGCAAGAGGACACCCTGATGCACTGCGATGGGATGCGTATTTTCCAGTTATATGACCCTGACCATCACAGCCAGGAACTGGACATCTGGATAGCAGATAGAAGAGATAAACTTTATTGTTTTGACATTATACATGGTAGCCTCTAAAATAAAGTCTAAATAAACCTGACATGAAAAGGAAAGAATAATCCTACACTGTGGTGGCAAAAGTAGTCGAGATACCCTGTAGTGGGTAAAATTACAAGCAGAACTTTACAATTTGAAGAAAAATGAGTTCTTTGATAAATTCCAAGGAGACTAACCAGTAGACTCAGTCACAGCTGTTGACATTATGCCATTGCAACAAAAGGACTGAGATCCGTATTCCAATTGCAGGTGTTTATCACAGTAAAACATCACAGAGGAATTGAAATGTTTGCTACTGAGCTCTGATCAGCAGTGAAATTGCCCATAAAACCCTACTTAGCATAGAATATTACTTAGTATAATCCTTGCTACATTTTATTTATAGGTATGGAACCCAAAGAAGACTTGTCCAAAGTCATGAAAACGTCACATATACACAGTTAATTATGACATGATCAGAGCACCTCATTAGAAATGCTCATCTCCTTTAACCACTCTTTGATTATATCAAACTATGTGCTACAGCCCAGAGACCAATGAAGGCAGTTCTGTATTCATCTGATGGTTCTCCTTAATTGGGAATCCCCCCACACAGTTTCTCTGTTAAAGCTAAAAAATTCTGCGAAAAACCAAATAACCAAGGTTAGAAGGAACAGGTTAGAATCTTTGAAGTGAAATGTTTAAAGAAAATCATGGTAAATTTTTCTTCAGTGTGTTGCTACATAACATGTCTAAACTAAAGGCCAATTACTTCACTGTTTGTGAACTAAAATATTGCTGCAACTCTCCACTGAGGATCTGGTCCTGAATAGTCTAAGCATGTTCAGTGGCCACTGATATCAGACCGCCTTCCAAGAAGAAACCAAGACCTATTGGTAGGCATTTGTTTCTGTTGCAAACTGCATGAACAATCAGATTTATTGCAGCAGTCTCATATAAACACTCAATTCCATAACAACCTTTATTTAGCATGTATGTTTTGCCTGTAGTATACAAACATCTTTAAGGGGAATTCAGGAGATAAAGATCTAAGTGATTTTTTAATATCGTGAAAATGAAGAATTTTAAACTATTTCTAAATTATATAAGATTGTATCCTTGACTATTGAGGTATTCTTTGCTGAAAAAAGCACAGATACTAGACTTGCTCATAGAAATCAATGTGGTCATCCACTCTTGGATAACTATCACACAATAACATTTATGCCTTAAAAAAACCTGAATATACATAACACCTTATAAAACACACAAAGGCCCTTTGACAATATTTGTTCTCACCTAATTGGCTCTTGGTCTTCTTTGTCTTCCTTGCTTTGTGCTATCCTGATTCCACTTTTCTTTGCTCGTGGACAGCCTGAAAGACTGTGTGAAAGAAAACATTTTAGAATGCAATTTTTCATTCTTGGGTACACTTTACAGGAATACACTTTCTATCTGAGAAACTGGCAAAATAGGCAATCCTGACCAGTTTCCACAATCAAAGCTCAGGTGGGTTAAATTAGGAGAGCTGCAGCAGCCACCACGAGGGGGAATCCGCGCGTGTGGGTTTGTGATGCACGACAGGACTGCTGGCGCTGTGCAGACCACACGCACAGAAACTCCCCGAGGAGTCAGGGAAGACAGCTTTTAAACCCTCTGCCTAATCATTCCTTCAGCTGACTCAGCAGCAGCAATGGCATCTTTAAAAGGAATAGAAGCCATTGTTTCAGGCTTGAGAGACATTATGTCCTCTGTGTCTGAGAGGGACGGAAGAATAGAAAAGACAGGAGTATCTCCTCGTAGGACTAAGGATTTCTTTTGGGAGCACATTAGAAACATTATCAAACCTTCTCAAACATCCCATAAGAATCCTATAGAATGACTGAATAAAAACATGACAGAGCTCAGAGCTTTCAATGCCTTCCAGAGAAGGAGTTCAAGTGCTCAGAATTTACACAGACAGAAAGATTTGGTAGAGACGAAGTTATACGTTAGGCTAACCAATGTTACATTTAACGAAAGACTGAGAATGTTGTTTTCAACTACACAAGCTCATCTTTCCTTTGCATATGAAGAATTCAATATAGAAACCACTTAGTAGACTTGACAATGACCTTAACAGATTTTTAAAGATTTTTTTAGGTAGTTGGTATCTGAGGATACAAGAATGTCTGTGGAAAAAATCATGCTTTGTCCTCTATTTAAGTGTTATTCCCATCTTAACTACCAACACTGAAAAAAGAAATCCACCAGTAGAACACCTTCAAGCGTTGACACAAGAGACAAAGAAGTGTCACCAAAGAAAAATTTCCCTAGAGAAAGAAACAAAATAGAAGATTAAATTTCTGTTTTCAGCATGACAAAAGGTACTTGAGTGTTGTGTAGTAGGTCCTGTCTTTGCGAAGAAGAGACAGAAAAAGTGGTAACAAAATTTTCAGTTATTTTGTCTTGTCAAAACCAGTGAGGACTGAGGGGATGAAGCAGAGAAAAAGGTGATGCAATCAAGGCAGAATTCTGTGTTAGAAAATGAAGAATAGACAAAACCAGAGTTTACATGTTGAAAAGTCATAAATAAGTCAATTAAAGAAAGAGAGAAATGCTGCAACAAGATTTTGGACAACGTATATTATCTAGAAACTTTTAGTGAGATGTCATGGCTACATCTACAGTGCTAAACAGAAGGAACCTAGAACTGCTGCTTTGACCCAAGACCAGAAAGTTCACATTTGTAGAGCTAAGCTCTCTGTCTCTGTAAAGCAGGACAGCTACACCTGTATTGTCTGTAAAGAATAATCTGGACCCACACTGAGTCCCAAATCATTTCTTAGAATTGCCTGGGAGACTTTTAGTAGCCTGGGGTCAGTGTCACACCAGGGATCATGTCAGCATTACTGGAGCAGGCATCTGCACTCTGATATATGGATCTGTGCTCTCATCCCATTTCATTTTTCATTTTAAATGTAACCATTTTCCTTTTCAAAGCAAACTGCTGTTTATTCCAACTTGCACAGTGGATACCAAAGTACCATAGTTCCTTGTGTACAAACTAAATCTGAGAAAGCCTGTGCCAATTAAGGAAAATTTTCTTCAAAAATAATAATGTTGCCTGTAAGAAAGAAGTAGGAGGAAGGGAGTCTGAGGGATTCAGAATAAGAGGAAGCTGGCTCTAGGGCAAGGGAAAAGTTCAGAAACAGGCTGGTTCACTGCCTGGCATAAAACCTGGTCTGCAGAAAGTGAAGGGGAGGGGATGGGAGTTAAAGATACCCCTCCTTTATCTCTGAGACTAGTTGTACTCACTGTGCAAGAATAATCAGAATTTTCATCTGAAAAGTAAACAGTTAATAGAAATTACTCAGAAAGCAGTACTTTTTTTAGTAGGTGTACAGATGGGTATTCTTGTAGATGATGACATTTTCATAAAAAAATCTGAACAAAGAAATTCTGCCTTGACTAATGATTTAAAGCTTTCTACATATTAAATCAATTTAATTATCACCTACTTATTGGTATTTTGGTGTATCATCTCTCTGTAATAGATCTTTCTATTCCGCCACTATGATTTATTAGAAATTTTAAGACCTTTCAGGTCTTCTAAACAGACAGTTCCAACAGACAGCTTCTGAGGCTATGATTAATTCATCTTTCCTCTGACAGCAGATCCATCGAGAAAACAGATGTCAAGTATGAGCCTTTGCTTAAATTTTTTTATCCTATAATAACCAAAGCTATTACAAGGTAAGCATAGTACTTCATTTTTCTATGAGTTTAATTCCTCATATATGAAGACAAAAGACAGGGAGGGATGCTCAACAGCAGTACATGCTGCTGTTACTTCTTGCATAAATTGAAGTGGTATGTGGAACTGCAGAATTATGGCAGTGAAATCTGCCTCATGTGTGCTTGCTGTTGAGCAGCCATTTTAAAGACAGATGATACCCAGACATCTCGGCAGCCATTTACGAGAGAAGTTTGTCATTCCCTTCCTTCTGAAACTGAGAGGGTGGTAACTGATGGTATCAAATACAAACAAAAATGCTAACTCAGATACAGACAGACCTAAATGCTAATTTGCAGTTTGGGAATTAGAAAGCCTAACTGACAACATGCTGTGGGGTCTTTCACGCTTAACAGCTCCAGATTTAGGCTACTGGTTTTCTGCCCTTTAAAAGATTTCATTTTGCCAGCCTCCCACCTCAGAAATGGCCTTGACAGATATCATGATCTGAACAGGGTAAGGCTGGTTCTGTGTAAATGTGACAGGTCTCTTGGGGACATCTGTGGATTTAAGCAAAGAAAATGTTACTTGACTGACTACGTGTCAGTGCTTCTGTGCCTGCAGGCAGCCAAAGACATGGGGTTGCCAGAGGCCTTTTTGGAAGAGAAATGAAGGAGTTATGTGGTCAATATAGACACGGTAGCATTTCAAAAGGCTGCATGTGTTAAATTCCAATGGACTAGACAAATGCAGTATCTCTTTGTTTTGTAAAATTACTTTTTATATCTTTATATGTACTTAATTATGTTGCACAATCAAATGAAAACTGGGTCCAGTAGTCATCTGCAGAAATACAAGAATGTAAGAATTTACAGACAAAAGGAGGTAACACCATTCAGCTCATGGTCCAGTCCAGTTCAGTCCTATAGTGGCCAGGAGACAATGCACAGGGAAAGGGTTTAAAAAATGAGTCAACATTCAGTGATTCTCCCCTGCCAACCTCGCCAGCTTTCAGGTTTCTTGTTAGCAACACTGTTCTTCTGCATCTTCACTCTCCTACCTGCTTCTGGTTAAATAGATGATCAAACACATAAATAGCTTCCCTGAAGTTGGGGTTGAGTTACAACAAGCATAATGTTGGTAGAGTGTTAGCTGGTAAGTTTACATATAGTGAAATGTAGCTCTAAATTTGACCTTAAATCCCTCTGAAAGTGTGATTTAATCTCCTGCATCATGTAAGTGCTTTTAAAATGCTTATCTCTTCTCCTTTATAATGTTATTTGTATTTTTGATATTTAATGCTGCATTACAGAAATCAATATTGTGATCTTTCATTTTCACAGTACACAAAATATGGTATGTTCCCAATCTCTTATTTTGTTTATGTTTTGACTTTGAACTATTTGTTTCTTTTAGTGGGAATACATTTAAACTGGGAATTTGTATATTGACTAGTTATAGCCAGCTGTAAAACTACAGGGACTCGGTGAAGAAAGTTGTCCTGGGATGATGTTATGAAGCCGCTTTATTCCTTAACCGCCCGCTCAATGCCCAAGGACGCTGTGCCTTTACGATGGACCCGGGGGCGGGGCCGGAGCCACAGACCCGAGGGGGCGGTTGAACGGCTCAGCCCAAAGGCTCAGGGGCTCCAGGGCCTGGGCAGGGGCTCGGGGAGGCTCGGGAGGGAGTGTGCCGGGAGCACTGTGCTGTTTTTTGGGTTTCTTTTGTGTTCCAGCTAGCTGGGAAAAGGTTCTGTTGGTTTTTTCTTGTTCTTTTTTTCCCTTTCCTTCCCCTTGCCTCACTGCCTCTCTTCCCTCCTTGCCGGTCTGGGGAGCCTGCAGGGGTGGCCCCAACGGGCCTGCGGGGTGGCTCTGGCTGGTCCGAGTCCCGGTGTCTGTTCCCTCTCCGGGAATTTGTTGTATTTTGAAGGGTTTTTTTATCCTGTTCTACCCTGTTTTGTTTGTGTGTTAATAAACAGTTTGGTTTCTTCTTTCCACTTTCACTTCCTGTGACCCATTTGTCTCATTGATGGAGGAAACAGGGAGGAACACTCATTCCGGAGTGTTTCCTCCTGAAGTTTTGTCTCAAAAACCAAGACAAAAGTAAATATCCAGATTCAACAGTACTAGCCTGTGTGGGAATAAAGAGCCTTTACTAACACGAGAGAGATGGACTACACTATTATTCACTGTTATTCTTTGATTAAACAGTAGATAGATATTTACAAAATATGGCACAGCTCTTCTCTACTGATTTAGTTTTCAAATAGCCACAGGGGAATTGCTAATTACAGAGCATTTATACCATTACCTCTACAGTGGTAGTTGATCACTGCAATTGATCAATATCCTAATTAGTGAATGAGAAGTGTTCTTTGGCCCTTGGTAAAGTTATAGTTTAGGCAGTTAAGGTAACAGCTTTCATCCGCAAATTTCTCTTTCCATTCTTCTGGCTTGATGTAATACAATGTGTTGCAATTTAAGGACAAGCCAAACTTTTTTTCTGAAATGTACTAACAAGACTAGTACATATTAGATGAAAGAGGTTTAAAGCTGATTAAAGTTGGTAAGGCTTCATCTGGGAGAGGAGGTAAAGAACGGGGTCCAATTTTGCATTTCAAGGAATATGAAGTGAGACTGGAAGAGACTGACATGAACATTCAGGAAATACAATTTGTGGGGAAAAAAATGCAGGAGTAGGATTTGAGTCCAGACTGTGAAGAGTAAAGTCGTTCAGAATGTAAAGCAACAAACATGAATGCTGAATTGCTTCCTTGGGCTACTAGAGAAGGTAGAAAAACTGAATTTATTTTGTACAAAGACCTTGCTAGATATTAGCAAAAATGTTCCCGCCTATTTGGATAGTGAGTAATGCTGAAGCTGAGAAATGTTATTCATTAATGGTTAATATGAGTTAGACCAACGCATGTCTGTGCAACACTCAATCCTACTTCAGTATTCAGAGCGTGGTTAGGTCAGTTGAGGTACCTTCTAGCCCTGCAGTTATTTGATTTAAATAACAAAACCTTGTCTTTACATACCTTCGATGAGAAGCATAATTTCCAGTAATATGCCCAGAGCCATCACACCCAGGGGTGGGACACCTAGAATAACAATGGAAGAGACATTGAGCAGTTACTCACAGGAAAGACATAACTGCCCATTTAAAAATATTCATTGGCTTAGTCCTTGTTTCCTCAGGTGCCAGCCTTTGGGACCCCTAACCATTGCTAAACCTGAGCTTAATTCCACACCAGGGACAAACATAGTTTTTCATTCATAAAATGTTTTTGTTTGCTACTCCTCAGTTGCTCACTCAAATGCTTCCTGGATATCTCAAGTACAGGCAGATTACTGGAGACTTCCCAGCAATCCAGCATCCTTACACTGCTAGGAATGAGTCGGGTTGACAGCAAATGGACTATCCCCATGGTGTATGCTTAGGTAGTGGCTAACATTTCAGCAAGTAATTTTCTTTTCCACTGGAGCTATTGCTCTAATCCCCCTGCACAGTGTCATGAGGTTGCACCATGAAGAGACCCCTTCACCTCTCCATGAAGCAAAGGAAATGGCTAAGAAAAACAAAATGTGTAGACAGGGAAGTAATGCTGGCCGCTTGCAGAGAAATGGTAACCCACCCAAACACCAAGCTACAGCACCAGACAGAAATTATACATCCCTCAGTGGAATTTCTAACAGTGGAATGACATTAGAGCCATCAAAGAAAATGGTTTTTTCTACATTGCAAAGATGATTGTGATCATCACAGAAAAAGCTACATTAGAATGCTAAGAAAAATCATTAGTTGGTATTTGAACTGCTATACTAAATCACAGAAAAGACAAAGTATTAATTCATATGCATTTTACTGAACAGACAAATGCTGTTTGAATTCCAAAAAGTCACTTTTCTTGAGTCTGAGTTTTGAATTTTAGCTATGCTATTTAAAGCTTCATTTGGAGAAAGCATTCAAATTCAAAAAAGCTTGCTCACAAATTCAGATGTTGCATTCTAAAACACAAGATTTCTATAACATTGAATTTTTTCACTGTTTGAATCAGGAGTTCATGCAGACTTTGGCTTTCACCCTTTAGTTACATGTCTGCTTTCCTCAAAGTTGGTCCATACTGGTAAACCTTTGTTTCACAAGGTTTCTGCAGAGACTTGAACATTTCTTAAAATCAGGAATTAAGCAACCCACAATTCAGTGCAACTGAGTTGTCGAGTTCCATTAAGCTGAATTTTAGCTGTTTTAAGCTAGTGAGCATTACCTACTTCTAAGGAGCTCTGCAGGGCCAAACTTCAAACATGATTATTGATACCTTGAAAGACAAATTAAACTGGAATGTATTCAATGAAGTTCCCATATAATCTTCATCTGGACCCACTCAGTTATTCTATAGAAAACATTAAAATACGGTAGCAGTTCTCAGATGTGAGCTGGTAAAATCTGTGGGGTTCCCTACAACACTGAAGTTTCTCTTCTTCATCCCAAAGAAGCTGTGCACTTTGGACAAGAAATCTAAACAACATGCTTAGAGACAATTCTCCTCTCTTGCTTTGTCTTTGCACAGGACCAAATACATGACTGTGGTCTTGCATGGAAGGTGTCTTAACATGGCTCTTAATATCTTAAAGACCAACATAGAGGTTGACATCACACATCAATCTTTCTGCTTATAGAAATATAAAGCCTGTAATTTCTGCATAGATCCTTCTGATACCAATTATGTAAAAATATGATCCTTGATAAAGGAGTCGTAACTCAGTCCATATGGCTCCTACCCTTCATTCTTTGTTGTGGTTGCACATGGCTAGCATTAACTTTGGTTATTTCTTTAAAAAAATAAGAGGTCAGGGTATCTTATGTGATATAATTTAAATACTCTATATCTATATATATATATATGTTCTCATTATTTATATTTATTTTTAGGCAAATGTTTTGAGATCTACAGAGAGACAATCTCTTGCTTCATGTGATTTTTTTTTTTTTTTTCCATGCTAGGTAGCTTCAGTGGTCTGTAATGTCTATCTTGTATTTCTATCAAGACTAGCTGCATCACTGAAGCCTCTTAAGATGCTGAATCAAAAGATACGGGGGTAAGAATTAATTAAAGAAGTTGACTAAATTTTGGCTCTAATTGTCCATGGCATTTACATGATTAAAGGAGAACCCAGAGCCATGGGACTATTCCTCTGCAGACTGTCTGAGGTAACGACAATGATTTCTTCTTTATGAACCCATGATTTGAAGCCACCAATTTCCTCTCCAGACTTTCTATCCTTTCAAGGATAAGCTATTAGCAAAACTGAACAATGTTTTTCTCATCTTTTCCAAGACTTTTCGTTACAGGCAGCATGATTGATAGTGTCTTAACAAACAGGATTTTTAAGATGCACCAGTATATCCCATCAATCAGTCTCAAAATAAGACCATTGCACCTCAACCATTTGGACAGTCTTACACAATTTAAAAGCTAGCTTATTTCTGTGTTGTTTAAAAAAAAAAAATTAAGCAACTGAAACTAAAGAAGAAATCACCCTGCTGTAAATTTAATTTAATATCTTCAGAAACGGCTTTGCACAGTTCATATCAGTTTAAAATCCTGCTTTTGATTAAACCAGATGAGATCTTTATGTTGGCAAGGATTTCAGAAAGACCTTTAAAATTTTGATTTTGGCACTATAATATTTGTTTTCAAATCTCATAAGCTTATATTTACCTTCATATAACAGATGAAATAGGAGTTTAGTGCACTTGGTAAGAACATTTTAAAATTCTGAAACACTTATATTTCTTGATGTTTCCATTCTATGGGAAGTGCTTCTAAGAATGTGACACATAGGATGCAGATATGCAGCAGTCTGTTACAACTATGAAGCTATTACAATATTTACTTGCTATCCTAAACAGATTAGATAAGGAGACAACCCTAAGTTCTTGTTCTATTGGAATTGGCAGTCTGTATTTTCCAAATATCTGAGCATATGTAAGACTTGCACATACCTTACTACTTTGCTATCATTTACTACCTATATATATTTGACTTAATCAATCATATATACATACAACAGTGCCAGAAAAACGTATGCACAGGTGCTTGTAAGAGGCAGGTGATGTGAAACTTTGAAAATGACTATCAGAGTATGTGGAAAAAGAGAGCTGCAGTTTTCCTTGCTTACTTAAAGTAAATCTAATTTGGCAGGATCAGAAACTCATTTGTAGAATCTACATAATAGCTTATTGCAGCACAGGAAATATTTTAGTACTGTAATGAGGGAGGTGACAAAAGGAACTGACTCTCTGAAGAGTGACGTTCAGAACATAGAATACTAGCACTTGACTACAAATTCAGGGCATCCAGTAAAAGAAAGGGCTTGTCAGGGAAGCGGAATGCAGTTAGCAGTGCCTTGATGTCCCATTCATTTCACAGACCATCCGAGAGAAGCATTTTTGGGAAAATAAGCAGAAGCAGAAAGTAGGGCAGGCAGCAGAACAACAACAGCTGTGGCAGCTGGATTCAGTATTGGGCTTAGATTCAATAGCAGGAAGAAAAAAGGTGAGAGTTAAATTGAGAAAAATACACTTAAGCTCTGCTACTGATTCTTCACTGTGGAAAGATTGAAGGTGTGCAGCAATTAAAATTCTGGCAGCCTGAGGAACTCAGGGAGGTTCCTGGGACTGGGGAGGAAATGGATGCAATGCCCAAATGAGCTCTGGCAGGGTTGGTCCAAATGCCAATGGTTAAAAGTCTTGTTGAAACCTGAGCTCACAAGACCCCCCAGCTCTCACCAGCATAGGGCACTACAAATAAGATCCATATTTAAACCTGTATTCCTAGGCTTTTATCTAGGTCCACAGGAGCAAGATAAGCTTACATGTAGTGTACGTACTTAGTTTGACAGCTTTACTAGCATGAGAGCAAATAGGATTTTACACAAAGTGCAAAGACAGAACTGCAGTAGTTTTGTCCTCATTATTGTGTATGACTTTGGTTGACTTACTTTTTCAAATTATTTTAAAACATAATAGATCCAAAACATACTGATAAAGACATAAAAAGTACTTCAACATTTTACTTTTGTGCTGAGGATATCAGCTCCCATGGAAAAGAATTAAACCATCAATCTCTCTCACACTGGCCAACTGCAAAGACTTCCTACAAAATACCTTTCATGACCCATCATCAGTAAGCTGATGTATCAGCACTAAAGACTGATGTTACCTTTACTGTGTAGTTTACAGCACTTAGTACCTACTACATTGTGCATCCAATCTTCCCTTGTGAAGAAAGTGAACACAAGTATAATTCTATCAGAGAGAATATCCTATAAATTACTAATTAACTATTTAAAGCTGTAACTATTTAAGGATGTAGCTAGCGAAAGAAAAATCAAATTGAATAAGGGAATAAATCAGGAAACTGTGCAAAAATTCAGAATGGTTCTTCAGAATGTTCCACACTGCAAAAGAACTGGGATTAGTAGAAAATTATATCTTTCCCATAGTTTTATTTTGACCATGCTGTCAATCTACACAGTAGAGGTGTGATTTTTCTACTGAAGATTCAGAAAGGCTAGAGAAATATAATTGTTTCCTGTGGGATTTTTTCATAGCAGAATGTAGAATTTTTTTATTGTGTGGTGGTTTCCATCTATTTGAGATTCTGTTTTATTTGACTGAATCACCAGGAATGGAATTCATAGGTTGGGAGGCTGGAAGACAGACACAATAATACTTGCATTTCTATTTTTTTGTCTGAAGATCTGAGTATTTTAAAAACATTACTGGATAAAATCTCACAATACTGCTTTGGAAAATGGAAGGATTTGTCAGAGGAAAATTGGAGAATAAAGAGTCTAAATTACTTTACACAGAAGAGGAAAATATGCTAGAAGTATAGATTCTTATTCACTGCTCTGTTTGCAGCTAAGAAGCTGTATGTCTTCTGAAACTGCATGTGGATTCATAAATTATGGTGGTTTGTTTTGGTTTTTTTTCTAGTGAGGTAGTCCCAGAACAAAAGGTTACGGAAGAAAAATTGTAAAGAAATTGCGTTTGCAGTTCCCTGAATTGAATATGTGAGAGAGGAGAAAAAAAGGAGAGGGCAAGAAAGGAAGGAATGAGAAGAAGCTCTGTCACATTAAAAACTGCTTTTTCTGTGGGGTATAGTAAGTTTATTGTGTGTCTATCCCTTTATGAATTTGAGGGCTTGTCAAAAATGGCAGGTTTGCTGCTTTTGACATATAAGTCCTCTTTTTAACTAGTTAAGAGGCGAAAAGAGAGAACAAGCTTTCCTCCAGTTCCGTCCTCTGCCACTCACCACTAACCTGTAGGGAGCATTCCAGGGTGAGAAACAAGATCATGAACAGAGCTGTGTGGTCCTCAGCACAGATTTTCGGCCACAGGTGTGTCAGTAAGTCAGTGTTGTGGCTGTTGTTATGAGAACACCGCCTTAGCAGGAGATGGACAGATAGCAGCAACTCATTTTGTCTTTATGCTTCTGAGTAGTCACAGCAATGCCTCCCAGCCATTACTGTTCTAGCCAGCTCTGTGAAAGCAATCTGGATGTATAAATATCTAAAAATCTTATTTTCAGGCCCAGGTATTTTGGTAGATTTTCAAGCTCTAATTAAGTATGTGAAGTGGGAATGCTGCTGATTCTTTTCCTCATGATGGCACAGAAAAGCCGTTGTCTGATCTAATTCCAGTATGAATACAGATATTTTCCACTTTAATCCTGTTGTCTTTTATTGTCTATTTTTACCATACCATTTGATTTCAGAATTCCAGTGATGATACTTTCTTTAGATACCTAGACAAAAACCTTCTACCTACACAACCTATCTATGAACTTGCAATGAAAAACAGTTTTGTTAGGATGGATTTCTTTTCCCTTAATTTTCCCCAGTAAGGTGCCATATCTACATACTTCTTCACTCTATTTTACTCCTTACATTTTCTTTCCTGGTGCCTCTTTCACCCTATTTTCAATCTGCTGTCCTTTTCCTGCAGTGCTCCATAGTTTGCTTTCCATCCATATTCCTCTCCAGCACTTCTCTTCTGCATTCTACTCCCTCATTTCCCAAAACCTTTTCTTCTTCATTGTCTCTTTTGACTCTTTAAAATTTTCTCTGTTTTGCTTCTTTTATTTTCTCTGTCCCCTTTGGCTGATGTCTTCAATCTCTGATCCTCCCTCATCCTTCCTCCTTTCATGATCTCTAATAACCTTGAAGTTGATGTTTCTTTCTTCTTTCCTCCTTCATCTTTGTGGGTTTTTTTCCCATTATCTCTTCTTTCATCACCCTTGTTGTCCTCCTGCTCTTTTCTCCCAGATGATTTTATAATTCCTGCTGTCTGCATTGCTTGTGGTCCTCTCACATTGCTGAAATGACTGGGTACACATTGTGCCCTTGTGTCAGAGGAGAAAGTGCTGTGTGTGAAACCTTAATACAGAATTTATCGGCTGTCAAGACTCAATGAGTCATTTTAAGTATCTTGCCCTCTCTTATTTTTATTAAAGTCCTTGTGAGCTTTATCACTGGCTTCAAAAGGAGCAGAAACAGGCTAACACCAGGCACTTCTGGAAATTGCATGCAGAGCTCATTTGAGGTAATTTGAATTGGTTCAAGAGGCAGCATAAACTCTGAGACAGTCATGCAGATAATGAATATTTCAAGGGGATCTTACATCTATGGTTTCATGTTCAAGGCTAAATTTATGTTCCAATCCTCACAAATGTACCTATAATGACCATGCAAAGTCAGACCCTTATAAATATCAAAGTTTCATAAAGATGCATTGTAAGCCAAAAAAAAAAAAGTTAAATTTAGATAATTTAGATTCATACGTTAATTATGTCTCTCTATTTGTTCTACCTAGAAGGAGTACTCAATCACTGAAATTTAGTTTTAGCAAAAGTGCTAAATATTACTTCTCCACATGTCTCACTGGAGGTAATAGGGAAATTTAAATGCCAAACCCAAAGCACATATAAAGGAAGAGGATTTCAGGAAATTACAAGAGTCAGCAAAAAATTGTGGTGGAAGGGCAAATGGGTGAACTTAGAAAAATCTTTTTCCATCTTGTCAGGGGTTTTTTTGGCATTGGATCCAACGCAGTTCCAGTTAAGAGTGGACAGGAGATCAGGGGGATCCAAACAAGGATACCTCCTGGTGGGGCATGACTAAGTCCTCTCAGAAGACACTGGGAGAAGTACAGATTGGAGATCAGAAAGAAGCATAGAATGGAAAGATTTGTTATTGCCACCTTCATCATACAGTCTTTCTATCCATGAAGGAACAAAGCCAGGCCTGTGGAGCTAGTCCAGGCATGAGACTAAAATAATTTTGGCTCAGAGGCTTCATGGAGTAACTTCAGTCTCTTGTATCTCTGCAGAGAGATTGCTCTGTCTCTTTCTCTTTGCCTCTAGAAATCCCCAGCAACGGAAAGGTTCTGAACTAGCGCTGGCTGACTGCATATTCCTCTCCTCAGATAAAATTTAATTAATTCCCTGATTTTCTGCATGTACTGTTTTTTCTGTCCTTAGCTGCTGCTATTATCTATATTGCACTCCTGCATTTTTTTAACTGTGTGGGGGTGAGAAATAACATGATATGTTTTTTAATTACACTGAAATCCATTTTCCTATAAACAGTCTAAAATGCATCATGCTGGCACATAAAATATTGCCTTGCACTTGAATGCACAGATACACACAATGAGTTTAAATTAATTATATTGCTTTAGAAAAAATATTCCTGTGCCTTCCATTACCACCTCTGCATGCTGCCTGTTTTGCTACCAGTCAGGGCTTCCCAGCTTCCCAGCAGCAAGTGCCATGACGTGCTGCCCGCTGTTCTCATATCTAGCATCAGCACATACCCCCTTAACATGCCAGTTGCCAAAGGCAGGGTATGTGCCTAATGTGAAATAGCTTCTGTGCACCACCCAGGGGGTGCTCTGTGCTCAGAAGCTGCCAGGGGGAAGCTGTGAATCAGTTCTCCCCCTGGGCACCTTGCCCACGCTTTCTCTCCTGCCAGCATCGCCTGCCTTGGAGGCAGCACCGGGCAGCTGCAGATCCCCTCCCTGCAGCAGAGAGCACTTCCTGGCACCACTGATGAATCAGTTCCAACATATGCAAATTCAAATGTTCATTTCCAAACAGCTCAGCCTTTGGAAAAAAAGCTTCATTAGTATATGAAGGAATAACATAAAATGATGGAGGCACAGAGAAAAATGCAGGAGAAGATAGCTGTAACATGCCCTACAACTAGGAACAAAGCCATGCAGATTCTCTTGTCTCCTAATAGCATTGCTGTAAGCCTGTGCTCAAAAAAAAAAAAAGAATCAAAAACCCACATCGGCTTTTTCAGTAAATTTATGTGGACACATTTGTCTCTGAAGAAGAATGTTCTATTCCTGGTTGGTCTATTAATATGGGAACCACTAAGCCTCTCAAGAGTATCTGCCACTCAGTCACCACACAGCAAGATTGGTCCAGGTTTGCCATACAGCCAGTGACAGGATTCCTATAGCTCCCTGCATGTGACAATGGGTCCAAGTGAAGCACTTGAAGACAGTAACACAGGTATAACATTTTGGTATTCTTCACCTTGAAAGGTGTCTTCAAAAGCTCGTATAACCAGTCTAACTTTTCTGTTTATGATGTAAATGGGAGTTTTAGCTCAAAATTAAATTAAAATTAGGCTGAATGTTGAGTACTTTGAAAATTCACTCTTTAAACTAAGTAATTTTTCCCCTGATAAGGAATGTCAACTATAGTCAGTAACCTGATGGTTACCTTGAACACCTTAAAATTATCAATAGAGTAATTCTTGAATTTTCATCTCTATGCTGCTGCCTCTCCCATGCTCTGCTCTTTTGTGCTTTGTGTATCTTGTCTTAGGTGAAGCAATTACCAAAGGGCCTGATGGGCCCAGCAGTATGACCTCGAAGCTGTCACTTCCTGTGAGTTTCGTGGAGGTTTGGAATGACTGCAAAACCGATGAATCTGGAATACTCAAAAGGTCAGCATCACAGCAAGGAATGCTGAAAAAAGCTATCAGATTAGGATTGCCAAAAGCAGAGGAAAAAAAAGATTACCAGCTTTCATGTAGTCTGTGGCCTTAACAATCCACTGAAGCTGTTGGTAGGAGATTGGGCACGAGACAACATTAGCCATTCCTTAGCTATTCTATTTATCTGTTTCTTGTTCAACTTGTGCATGCACAAACAACAAAGAGAAGGATTCTACAAGATCACGGGAAAGGAAACAGTTGGATCAAATGGATGGGGGGAAAAAAAGGCTGAGTGGGAAGGATGGAAAGAATAAGAGCATGAAGAAAGTCCAATTTATATGTTCTTCTTCAAAATGGTATATCTAGAATTAGTGTGTAAGACCAAGCTTAAGAAATATTTCTAGACCTATATAATTAAGAAAGAAGCAAGAGTCCTGCCTCTAATGCGAGTTCTCTCAGCCTAGCATTATGGCAAAGCCATAAATCAGTAGGATTGTAAACATCTCTGAGTTATCTGGGAAATACACCCAGGGCAGCATGAAGGCTAAGAAGTCTGCAAAAAACCCCCAAGCCCATTAAAATAATCCAACTGACAAAAAATGTAATGGGCTGAGATTTTCTTCACTATTAACAACTTTTTTCTTCCACTCCAGTTTCAAAGGAGCAATTAAAAACACGATTTTCAGTGCACATTCAGAAACATTAGGCAAAAAGAGTAGTTTGGTGTAAAATGCATTTAGGTGACTAATTCCATCTTAAGGCTGAGAGTTATGTTTTGCTCCAGATGCAGTCACTGTGTTGTACTCATTAGTAACCTTGAGAAGTGCTAATGTAGCATGAAGTTCCTTACGCTGGATGGACATTTACATGTCTTCTGCATGTTTGTGTTTCTCTCTGGAAACATATACTATCCAGTAACAGGGACAGGCTAACATTTGGATAAAGGGAGCAAACTCAAAGAGTTTTGCTTTCCCAGACAGATAAAGCAGAGATACTACTTTCTGTTTTGGGGTGAAGCATCTACAGCAAATGAGCACAATACTCCAGTTTTCATTTCATGAAAACAAGCAGCTTTTTCCCTCTAGGCCTAAAAACATTTGTCAGAAGCCTAAGTGAAGAAATATGAAAATACTGAGTGTGAATTATATCAGACTGTGAGAGGCAGTCTGGTCTAGTAAGAAGGCTAATGAACAGTGCAGCTAAGGGAAATCCAGTTTTGTTACTGATTTTCTGTGTGACTTTATACTAATTCTTGAAAACTTCTCAAAATTGCTCTAATTTTTCATCAGGCTGACTTAAGAGTCAGTGTGGAGCATGAATCTTATGTATAACCTCACTATTGAGCACTAAGTTACCTCAGACATGCAGTAAGCATATTTAATTCATACTGAAGGGAAAATTCCCTAGGGAGAGTTTAGTTATGAACCTGTCTGCAAGGAGGACAGTTGGGCAATACCACAGTTATGCCCATCCCAACAAGTATTCCATCCTACTGCCTGGAGGCAGACTCCACTGGTAGACACTGGGCAGGCAAACCAGACGTAATGAAGTAACACTTAGGAGGATACAACGTTTTTGTTTTCTTCCCAGCACTCTGAGAATCACAAATACTAAGGTGAAGGTTCGCACTGCTACAAGGCATTGCCTGACGGTTTTGGGCCTGAAGGACTTGATATCCAAGACTGAGGAAGTTAGCTTGCTCATTCTTATGGAAAAAAGTGTAAGGGAATCTTACTGCTGTCTTGGAATACCAAACAGGATGGAGCAGTGAAGGCATAACGAAAGTTTTCTCAGAGCTGCATGGCTGAAGGACAGCCTATAAAGGGATAACGTTCAGCATGGGAAAGCCAATTTATTATAAATGAAAAAAAACCAACAAAAAAAAATCACTCTGGTCAAACACTGGAATAGTTGTGGGAACTCTACCCTTGGCAATACTCACAACTTGACTGGATATGGTCCTGAGCAACCTGTTCCAACTGGACTTGGTATGAGCAGGAGCTTGGACTAGCTAACATTTGGATATCCCTGTCTACATGATTTTGTAATTCTGTAATGCATCTTAAAAACTGTATCAGAGAGAATACTGTTTGGCCTCCTATTGGCAGTACAGATGCAGCCTTTAGTTAGAGACTATTTCAGAAAGATCATGCATTATTATTCTACTTGATTCCAGTCACTTCTGGATAGCTCAAGTTCAACCATCAGCAAATCTATCTGTATAGTTTTATAAATTCAAAATATTTGTGTATTTCCTTGTATTCATACATGTTCTTCTCAACAACTGAAAGTGATGATTTTGAAGTCCAGCTTGCAGAGTTAATGAATGTTCAGAAATTCTTAGTGTGGTAGATGAAGTGGATCACAACTAATATCCTGATCAGTGAGAGGAACTGCATATCCAAGATAATACTCCCAGCTTGTACTCTGAGCATCTGTCTGCCTCTGCTTTGGAATTTCCTGCTCCCCCTGAAAGGATGCTGCAGCTCTCTGGGTAGCAGTAAAAGAAACAACTGCTGTAAACACAGTATTCAATAACCTGAAATTGGTGTCATTTCACCCTAACCTGTCAGACTGGATGAGGCAGTTTGCACATTACGAGAACAAAGGAGACATCCCTTCAGTGAGGGCAGGAAACTCTGATAAGACCATTAGAACTGTTTCAAGCTAAACTCTTCATTTTTCTGTTGGAATCTGAGACTGTATTGATTAGCACTTAAGTAATAATTCCAGTTCCATGCAAGTGTTCCCAGGCATCATTAAGTAGAGTACTTGAGAATGAATTGTGCTTTTCATTGTCATGGGATATGCCCTCATGTCTTTTCTTACTTTGGCCTTCCTTTCTTTCTTCTCAGTTGAAAAAGGCAGAAAGTCCATGCTTTTGTACAATTTCCCCTTCGGCAACTTCCACAGGACAAGGCAGTGCAAGCTTGGTTTATACTGTAAACATCTCATGAAGGAGCTACATCAGGTTTGCAGTCTGAGAGCTGCAGAAATAGTTTCCCAAGCAGCTGCACAGTGCAAGGAGGTTGGAGGTTACAGCCAGGGATAAAGGCCCGTGCAGGACAATGGCCCTGTGTGGCTGCATGCAGTTCTTGGGCTCTGTTGTATCTCAGGGCTCAGAGCTCCCACGCACCACAGAGTTAGAAAAGCGAGGGGCTAACTTTGCCTTACATTACTTTTACAAGAAGGTTTCCCTCTGATTTTTTTAAACCAATAAACTTCCAAAACCACTTCCTGTTTTAGTGTTCTTATAGTCAAATAACCCTGAGCATCTATTTACTGCTCCTTAGTCTGATTTCTAATCGACTTGGTTAGTGTTGATACAAACCTTGTCTAAACTTTGATTAACACTTTTCTTTTTCCAGGCTGGTGAAGAAGAATCATAACTTTCTATTACCAGAGTGAACGTTTACATCTTCTAGTCAAACTCTGCCAAAATATTTTTTTAAAAAAACACGATCCTTGCAACCATTCCTGCTAATTAAAAGCCCCTTGACAAGGATTAGGAAGACTATTACGTGGGGCAGGAACCTAGCTGCAGTAAAAATTCTCTGTTTTGATTAGCTCAGAGGTTGGGATCCTCAACTATACATGAAATGGAAGAAGAACATCTTACTAACCTTCTTGCATGAAGTAGAGATAGGCATAATACACCCCCCCCCTTAGCACCCATCCAGATGTAGGAAAACCACTAATTTCACTATTAATATAGGCTCAGAGGAAGGTCAACTGCGGAATAAGTTATCCAGCAAACTACATCTTACAGAAATGTGTCCCATGGATTGCCACTTCCCAGTACTTATTGTTGTTAACTGTATCTCTTGCAGAGAATGTAATCCATTGGCATTATCTTTAAAAAAAGCCAATTTCCCCTTTTTATGGTGAGGGAAGTTTGTAAGAAAAAACACCCCTTGGATAAATATCTTATTCATTACATTTACTTTACCTTTGAATGGAAGTATCTTCATTGACATGAACAGACAAAAAGAAGTTTTTCTTAGCCTTAAAGACAATCCCACTACCTTCTGAATTTTAAGATGGAATAAAAATATTTTTGAGATTGTTTTTGATTATGTAAGACCTTATATGAAGATATAAACACATCTGGTCTGTGGTACATTAACATGCACAAGAATTTTGCAAAAATTGGAGATATGTGGTCCTGATGTGTTTACTTATTATGATTTGTGAATCAGCAGCACTTACTCTGGTTTCAGTAGAGTTAACACAAAAAAAATGGTATTAAAATCAGGTAAATTATTATTAAACATAGTATTCTGGATAATAGTTTTGCATACAAAATTTTCAGAAAATTACTTCTCATTTGCATTAAATATCAGTAATTTTTAATTTACAGAGGTTTATTTTATTGAATAGAATTCCAACAAAAGTTAAGAACTTCCTTACCAATACTTAATTAAACTTTAAAAATACTCTTTTCTTTAAAAACAAATAATGATAGGGCTCTGTCTATGCCAGTATCAACCTGAAACTGGTTTTGTCAAGTGGAAGAAGTGCAAACTCTACATGGAATTTGGCCTTATAATATTGTTCTCACTCCAGTAAAAACATGCTGCTCAGGGAAAGCTTTTCAAAGTTGCAGAACATAATCTTCGATCCAAAGCCAGCTAAAGACAGTGGGAGGTGTTCTACCGACACAGTTGCCCAGGGACACTGTGGATACCCCAACCCTGGAGGTACTTAAGGCCAGGTTGGATGGGGCTTTTGAGTAACCCAGTCTAGTGGAAAGTGTTCCTGCCCATGGCAGAGGGGTTGGAACTAGATGATCTTTAAGGTCCCTTCCAACCCAAACTTTTCTATGATTCTATTACTTAAAAGGATTTTGGATTAGGTCTCAGTAAAGAATTAGAACCATTGAAGGACTTTTCCTGTGAATGGGAATGTTGAGGATTAAACCTTACTTGGTTTAAAAAAGTAAAGAAAAATTCTGAATAATTTCATTCTTTCAGATTCTTCACACTCAAGTAACAAGAGTTGTATTCGGTGTTATTCAAAAGCAAGGCCCTTGGCCCTCCTTCATTAAACCTATACTTCTAGAAAATACTTACGCTTTCCTGACAGATGTTTCTTGATTAGTGCATCAGAAGAAAACAAACCACCACCTACAATGGTTCCTGGAGAAGTCTTGAGGAGAAACCCATAATCTATCATTTTAAAAAATTATTCAGTTATTTTCATATAAATTTTTATGATTTCCCTGGGGTTTTTTTCTGTAATTTTTTTTCAACTCTTCTTCACAGCGAACAAACCCAGCAATTTTTCTCTGCAGTGTCCAGCATAACCAACATTCACAGCTTTTAAATGAAATCTTATTTGTGAAATGCCCAGCAGTTACTGAATTCAGTCCCCATTAAAGAATAACTCTGGGATTTAGAAGAAAAAAAATACAAATATTTGTAAGAAATAATGAATATTTTAAAAATTTTTTTACCTATTGTCTGACAACATGTCTGATTCATTACTGAAATAGGGATTCTGATCATGGTGTCAAAAACAATTGGTTTTTTACTTATTAAACTCTGAATTCAGCATTCAGTAGATTGCATTTAATGCAGGATCATTTTATTTCTTTTAGCTATCATCAGTTTATACAAGAAAATAAAAAACCCTAAGCTCATAGTTTTACTAGTAAAAGGAGTAAGTTGGAATTTTGTAATTCTTTAGAATACTTTTTGTGTGCACAATGTATTCAAGAAAAGTGCCAGACTAACCTAGAAAAAATAGTTCTCTACCTGCAAAAAAGAAAAGAAAGTCTATGACTTGGTTTTCTTATAAACTGCATTTGTATGTTTTGATTCTTTTCCTGTTTAATATAGAAGAAAAATACTTGGGTATCTAATCTATTTTGAATACATTATAGCTCTTTTAACTGATCATATGCTTTCATAATGATGTCCCTATTAATTTGCAGTCTGCAAATTTGGAAACTAGGTTCTGTTCATCTCAGTGTACTGTTAACTGAAGCCTGAAGAAGGCGTTTTCAATATCACTCTGACTGACTACTTTACAGCTCATTATTTGAATGAAACTGTCAATACTATAACTATGGAAACTACATCTTAAATATAATTTATTTAGATACATTTTTGGAAGGGTCTGTCTTTTTTCCTTTTCCACAGTCCAAAAAATAATACCTAATAATAGTAATGTGCTTATACCTCAGTCCTCCTCTGCCTCCTTATTACAGCAAATATATACTGCTGAAGCTGAGTACAGTGGAAACACAGTCAAGCGTACAAAAATAATTAATGATGGCCAGTGTTAAAGTACTCCTCAAAATTTAAGGTTGTTTCATACAACTGAGGCCATGCTGAAAGAGCACAGTGCTGTTATCTGTAGAAGGAGAGAAATCAACAGACTTTGAAGCAGTGGAAATTTTGTGTGTGTTAGGGTAGAAGAGCAGTTTTTACATGCAGATGAGCAAATGTAAATTCCACTTACTGGGAATACAAAAATATTGTAAAAGAAGATTATGATGAGGTGTTTATGAGGGATATGGGATATTTTAGAGATATAAAACATTGATATAGATACTACAGTGCTGCAAAAAATGTGTGCCACATAAAGTCCCAATAGCACTGAGATAAAAGTAAAGAGATGAACTTAACTGCATGGCAAAATCAGATGTTACTGTGCAGATACAGACACCACATAATCGAGTTAGCAACTGGCCATTTTAAGAAACCAAATAATGCAAGGAATTTTATAACTTCAAAAAATTTAAATAAGGCAATCAAACATGAATGCTAACCCAAGAGAGTAGCTGAGGGCATCTGCCCAGATCATCACTGTTGTATCTTAGCGTAACTCCACCAAAGGCAGCAGAGCTATGCTAATTTACACCAACTGAGGATCCGGACAATCATGTTTAGGACTTCAAGTGACAAAATTGCTTTTATTTTTGGGGTATATATTAAAGGGTTTTGGCAAGTCTGACCAAACACAGAAAGTGCAAAACACTGCATTTTTAATTCCCCTTTTAGCGACTGTACAGTTTATGCAACTTCCCATCGGGATCGCCTCAGCACTTGGGATATACCACAGCATCATGTTGCAGATCTTTGCAGATCTGGATGGAATGAGCAATTGGTTATGATCTGTTGATTTGAAGCAAAAATGATCAACATCACAATGGGAGTTTGCACAATTACCAAATTGTGCCAAAGAAAAGACCCTTGAATTGATTACAAGCAAATGCCAGGCTGAATGAGATTAATTATGTAAGACAAGTTAAATGACAAAGAAGTATGACCAAACCCAAGGAAGACAGAGGCAACTGTACAAATGGAAAAACTCCAAGACAAGAAGGCCTTAGAGAGATTCATTGGGCATATTAACATAGCTAAACAAATTCATTTATCATTAATCACAATTAAGTGCTCCTCTCAGAATAGTTGCTTAGAAACTGCACAGAATGGCACTAGAATGACTGACAAGAGAAAAGTTTCAAAAATTAAAATAAACCATCAAACATTCACACTGAAATATTTGGTGATTAGTGAAGAGCTAGGAACTAAGGAGTGTATCATCAAAACTGCCTAAGTTGTTATTGCAGACACTGAATTTCACTTTCGAAGTTAGGCATATAGAAGTTGCAGGGATGTGGATGCCCAGCACTTACATTCCTTCAAAAGCAAAGTTTAGACTCTTTAGGCCATACAGGTTGCTTCAAAAAAATTCTCTAATTCAGTGAATGTTCATCTGAATTGAGGCTATTTTGGTAATAACTGAGTGGCAAATGGTTTTAAATACTGATTCAAATCCAAACAGTAAAAAAATACAAGCTACTATTATCTTTTGTTTTGGATAATTAAGCACATAAAGAAACAGGCCATGAACTGTTGGCTGTTGTAGACACCACTAAGCAAAGGAAGCCTCTAATTTCAGAGCATTTCATAGTATTGACAACTTACTAAGGTCCTGATTCTGCAAGGTGCTTCATGCAAACAATTTCGTGCCTGCATGGAACGTTTCACAGCATCAGAGATACTGATATGCAGATGGCTTTTAAGGAGCTTTTTAGAGAGTACATGCTTTTAAGACTACCTCGGAGTAATGAAAACAATGATGAAGGGTCTTATGTAAACAAAACTCAAGTGTTTTCCATTTCAGAGACAAAAGTTGACAAACTTAAGTGAGAAAAATGGAATGACTCAACCTTATCAGAGTCTGAATGAGTTATTCTAACAGAGAAAAAGCCCAGCCACTTCCATATGTAAAACTTATTGCGACTACAGAGATGAGGTTGCTGCAGATGATGGGTTTCTATACAAAGGACATTATCATAACACCACACAACATGAGGTTGGAAATGCTAGGTATAACCTACAGTGCCCATTTGAGTATTGAGAAGTGCAGGAACAGAGCCCAAGGTGTTCTGTTCTGGCCAGGCATGCATGCTGCCATCAAAGATAAGGTATCCAAGTGGAAATCTGCAATAAATACAGGAAACAAAAATGCAAAAAAAACCCACTGAAACCACATAAGATTCCTAATTTCACTTGGCCCAAGGATTGTTGAGCAAAATGGGAAAGATTATTCCTTATAGGTGAACTAATAATTGGGGATTTATGTTCCTTGGTTTTGTTTTTAATAATTTAAATTAGACTTGCACACTAACTTGCAATTAAAGAACACATTAAAAACTACAGTTTGTTCAGTTTGTTTTACCACAACATTGCAGATAAGTTAATAAAACACTATCATTTACAAATGGCTCACTTTAGCAATTTTTAGCATTTCTCCAAATACATCACATCTAGTCCTTGCAATCACATTTCCTATACAAAAGTTAGATAAAGCATCAAGGAATTTCAAAAAGTGTCTGCAGATTCAAAGGATACATACTTAGCATCAAAGGAGTATTTCAGTTTAACACAAGATTACTTACTAGGCTCAACAACCTCAGTATTCAAGAAAAACTGTAATGAACTTCTATTAAGTTCCCATTAAAAAAAAAAAGACATAAACAACAGGAGTAAAAAAGTGATAATAAGAATGGAAATGGTTACTTCTCTTGCAACAAAGAGTAATTTTCTAAGATAAAAGTGAGTGAAAACTATATAATGAGTCTCAGTCTTGCTACATTCTTATAGGAGGACAGATGTAATCTCAACAGGAAAAGGGAAGAGGAAGGTGGGAAAGGGAAGGCAAGTCAAGGGATAATACTTCTTTGCAGATGAAACAATAAATGTACACCCAGGAACTGAACATCAGAAACACCCCAAGTGGAAAACACTGGATGTAGGTGGAGAAGTCACTCCAGCAGGTAAACAGAATTCTGCAGAAATAACTGGATTGAATACATAAAGTTACTGTATACTGGGAGAGCTATCAAGGTTTAAAATAGTATAAGCACTGGTCAATGTCCAAGAATAATGTGGTTACCTATCTAAAGAGGGAAATGTTTCTGTGGTGATTTACTAATATATCCTATTAATTTTTGTCTCTGCATTTTAAATTTATATTTGGGGAAGGCCTATATTTTGCCAGATTACTAAATCAAGGAGGAAAATACTACTCTTTTCCAGTAATATTTTATTTTGTATATTCATCAGAATAAAAACAATGGAAACTGCTGCATTTCTGGGAGGGCATCTCTTCTTCCCAATTCTTGCAGAGCAAACTGCAGTAAAATCACATCAATAAAAATAAATAATAGATAATATATTAATGTGGAAGAGTTTCCCTAGAAGTATGAGGTAAGAATATCCTTTCTATCAAGAAAAACTGTACTGCATGGAGTTGTTTTTCTAGAAGAGTCATGACTAACAGGGAGAGCTTCAGAGAAGTTCACTTTTCTATGTGAACACTGCTAGGACAACACATCTGGGAACAAGGAAACGAGTGAAAGGAAGTTAAGAGAAAGAGTAGAAGATCACCAAGAATATGGAAATCACTATGGCAGAATGACATGGAAAAAAATGGAGGCACAGAAATTCCAACTCTTACTATATTGTGGAGAACATGCAAAAATAGACTGAGCTCCTCACTTTGAGTTAAGAAGAGATGTGGCAAAAAAAAGCTCTCAGGTTTCACTGTAGTTAGGGAAAGGAGACTGTACTCCTCCCTCCATAGGAAATACCAGAAGACATCCACCACAGAAAATAAGAAAATCCACATAGGTGCTTTGTGACTGAAGGACTGAGCATACTACAACACTATCAGGAAGTATCCAACCTTGTAGGCACCTGGTTGAACTGCAAATCTTTCTGAGGTTCAGGTGCTTCAGAATAAGCAATAATGGGATTTTCTGGCAGAAAACTGACCCAAGGGAACAAGGCTAGATGTTGACAATGTGATATTTAGTTCCACAGCAGAACAAACTAACATTTAGTTACCTATGGCCTTTGAAAAACTGTGATTATATTGACATCAAAGTAGCACTAAGTAGAAATAAGTTTGTCACTTTCTGGGAGTCTCTGGTACCTGGGTTATTGGGTTCCCACACTGACAGGACACCGAATAGAAATTCTCTCAGGCATTAAGATGTGTTTTAGCTGGGATTGATTTACTGATGAACAAAATGTGTCCTTGTAAAAACAATAATTAAATTTAGCTTTGGAATGTTGAGGGTGGCTTTTTTTTAAAATTTGTTTTGAGTAAGATTAAAAGTGCTTCAAAATATTGTTTTTTAACAGTATATATAATTCCACAATGGGATTACAGTTTTGAAGTAATTGTAACTGTTAGAAAAATCTGCTGTGAAAAGGAAAAAATAAAGAAAAAGCCCCTGGGTAGGATTACACCAAATTTAACTTACAAATACTTTAATATTGGTAGCTGGCACTGGGTGAGCTGTTAACTGCTTTCCCATCATAGTTAACTTTACACATCAATATAGTATTCCTAGGTCCTTTAAAAATTAGTTGCTTTTCACAAGTACTATAAACAAATCTTAATACAGGAAAAGTTTAGATCCTTGACAGATATTCATTTCTTCAGACAGCCTTAAAGCTGTAAACCTCTTTTTTTTTTTTTTTTTTTTTTTTTTTTTTTTTTTTTTTTTTTTTTTTTTTTTCCCCAGCAGAAGTAACTGGGAATTAAAGCAGAAAGTATCCTTCTGTTATTTGGAGATCATTGACCAGGCTGTAGCTGCTTTAGTCTGCTGATAAACTATGCACAAATGCTCTCACTTTTCTATTTGAGCTTTGGGGAAAAATTAAAAATTGTGTAATCTGCATGGTAAACCTCAGCAAGAACCCTTACAGATGAGAAGCATGGGTGGTAAGGAATAATTATGCTGACCCTGGAACAATTTAATTGAAAGTTGAAACATTATTATTTTGAGAGCCAGGAAATGTGAGTAATGGAATCTTGAAGCCACAATTTCCAAAAGGCAATACAGTAAGCATGACTGTTAAGCAAAATAAACATTTCTCTGACCTTTAGGATTCTTGTATTATTTTGATTATGAATATTATATGACTGATAATATTAATGAATATTATTTGAAGTGTCTGCTAGTCTATATTTTAGTTGGAACACAAAAAAATCAGTGCATTAGCGAAATTCCAGTTAGGAAGCTGCATTATACATTACTTGTATGTGTTGTAAAATACACTCAAAGAAATCATGTATTAATAAAATGTGATATAAAGGCTTTATCAGCACATGTATGGTATTTGATACATGGCAAAGACATAAAAGTATTAAATCCTTCCAAACTATGCAGTCCAGAAATATGATTCCTATGCTGCACTATCAATTCTTCTACTACACTATCAGTTGTTCCCTGTACTGTATACATTAAACAAGTATTTACCAAGAATTTTACAAAGGTTGAAATCTTTATGGAAGAATGGAAAAAACGACATTGAAAATCTGAAAAAGGAATTAAAGATGAAGAAGAGATGAGAACAGTACAGATTGGTAGGGATAGGACAGAAGGGATCTCAGCTTGGGTTACAGGTAAAAAATGTGTAAACATTTCCCTCTACAGCCTGGGGCAGGAGCCCAAGTTACTGATTCTCACTACTCTTTTGATGTCAGCAAATACACCAGCAATGTTCCTCATCTCCTCCTGGTGCCAGTCCATGCAGATCACTAAACCTTCTACTGCTGTTGGCTGTGACACCAGCCCCGGCTATAGAGCAGATACCAAAATTTCCCATGGTGGCTGGTGTCCTGACAGAGGGCCAGCAGTATCCCATATTAGGGAATTTCTGCTTCTTTTCAGCTTGCTCATTTTAGAAACAAGGAAATTATACTCCCAGACCTCACACATAGAAATATAACATATGTAAATGAAGTACTTCACAGATCAAAAATTTCAAAATCAAATTCCCTTTGTAGCTTTGGTTTAGCTGCTTTGTGTAAGCATATTACATTTACATGATCACATCTTCTTCCATCTTAAGCAGAGAATAAGAGCATAAATGAGAGCTGTATAAAGGATGCTGCCATCCGTAGGACTCCTACTTCCCTGCTTTCAAATACATGTGAGAAATGCTAAGATGCTTTATTTCTGTCTCTGTAACAACTTCACAGGATGTAGAGACAGAGGACAATAAAAATATAAATGTGATGGAGGCAGGAGATGGGCTGATCAAACAAGGGAGCTTGAGACAGGGAACAGTGTAGAAAAAATGATGAAGAAAAACAGGACAGAGTAAATGGGCCAAGTGGAAGCTCAGACTGATTAGAGTTTTGGGATAGGAGAAAGGACAATGTGGCTGCTCTGGAACTGGACTCTCCTGCTTTTTCTGCAGAGTTCATCCCTTTTCACAAAGGGTCAATTACATTACATAGATCTGCTGAATTCGCACAATTCCAAGCAAATTCAAGGGTTTGAACCTATACAGTTCTCTACAATGTGAAGAACTGACAAATTGAGTCCTAAAAGTATCCAACTGAGCAATCAAAATTATATACCTAATTTTTCTGGTTTAAAATGGGGACAATGCCAACCCTAACTTACTTCAGAGTATAACTGCAGATGAAAATAAACTAATAAACTAACTAATTTATAACTAAATTAATTAGGAAACACTTGGATGTGATGATAGTGACAAACATGAGTGAATTAGTAGTTATATCTTCAGAGGGCAGTTTGAGAAAACTGTAGTGAACAACAGACAGGCTCTCACATGAGATAATAAAGGAAAAGAGAAGAAATTAATTAGTTGCTTATGCAGTGATTACTATCTGTCCTGTGCAATGATTTACTTTGTATCCTGTGGAAAAATAGATGATCAGAAAATGAAAATTTAATTTTGCTACATAGTGCAAATACAAAAGAGAACTGAGTTAAGTAAGCCTGCTTAAAATTCTGTTATTTTGAAACTAAAGAGTTTTATGTGTTCAATAGGTATAATGATAACTGCTAAATTAATAATTTATGCTAAAAATAACAAATAATAGATTTTAAACCTAAAAATATAACTTTAACTTAATCTTATTCTCCTTGCTTAGGCAAAACTTGAAATAAGTAGAGAGAGTGGCATAACATAGAATTGGGATCTCAAGCTTAAGTGTTTTGGGATTCTTTTCTTCCTGGTCTCTACCAGGCAGCCTTGACTGCAGATGTTTGAGAAGAGCAGAAGAGATGGGGTAATTCAGAAACACCTTCTTAAGATAAGTAGAAACATTATAAATGGTTAAAGCAGCAAATATGTGCTTAAAACATTCATGCTGCCTCAAGAGTCTTGACTGTGTTTTGCTTATGCATTTACATTTCCTCAAACTTTTACCCTTTGACCCATCCCAACCCAAAATCCACATCCAAATCTGGGTTTCTCTGGGTTGCGCATGTCTTTCTCTGGTTATACTTAAATGTTTTCCTTGATGTCATTTACATCCCCTTTTGCATATCCCATATTCTTCTGGCAGCATATACCAGCATGACCTAAAATAATAGTTTCAAAACATTATTTTTGACTTTGTGGGAAATCAGCTGTAAATTTTACATGTATTGTTTATATCTAGCAATTAGATTAGGTAAAACTAGAGAGCAATCTTACTCCAGCAGTTTTCTCATGCTTGCTTTCTTATTTTTCGCATGGTTTACATCAAGAGTCGGTTGGTTTTTTTTCAATCAGTGTATGTTCTGAACTCAAGAAATGTATTGTAAAGACAGAATACTGCTAAGCAGTACGGCAGCATAAGGTATCCATTCATACTTTCCCTACTGAATTTTCCTCACTTCTTGTGAACATCTTTCCATGTTAACCAAATTACCAACTCGGGAGTACCACCCTGTCACAGCACTAATAAATGCTATAGTTCTTCCACACAGAGAGTTGCAGTAGAGCATATGTGCAGGAAGACAGAGCAAAGCTAAGTCTCACGATTCTCTAATGTTCACTGTTCACAACTGTTATTCCAAAGAATTGAAAGGAATTGTAAAGAACTCATTTTAAGCAGGGGATAACCAAATAAACATTAAAAAACATAAGTCACATGAGCAAATGTATTAGGCTGGTAGCAATGATACGAACCTGGGGAAAATTATGCAAGCATTTGGGAAAAACAAATTGTTTTCCCTCCAACTATGTCTGAGAAACCGCAGCGCTTTACTGCTTGTGTAATCAGAAGTGTGTCATCAGTCTAACTGTATGGGAATTTTCTGTTCTAACTAGTAAACTCAAACTTCGAAAAAAAATTGAATAGGAATTCGAGCATTAAGGTGAAATTCCAGAAGTTCTGTCTTTTGTCCATCCCTATCACCTAAAGGATACACAAAAGGACATGCTAGGTCAACAGACTTATGTACAGAGGCCCTTGTATGGAATTTCTAGAGACTTCAATGCATGTTCCAAGCAGGATCAGCCCCTTCTACAGCAGGTCCCCAGACAGCATTTCTAATTTCTGACACAACTATACACAGTTTGTGGTCAAATAAATATTTATAAAGAAAGTATTTGTTCTTTATATCTTACTTGAGTTCCTGTGAGCTTGTGGCCAGCATACTCCGAATGCTTTTGTCAGCCAAGGGACAGCCAGATAAACTGTAAGACATGGCAGGACATACAAGTATGTTAATCTTCTCATTAACTGAACGCTCCCAAACAAACACAACATAAAAATTAAAAAGTAAAAGTTTGTAATGCAGAAAAGCGATGGGGCAAGTGCTGTAATATTGAATTCTGTAATACAGTTAACCCTCTGAATATATTTAGTTATCAACATTACTTCCAAAATTACATACTGCAAATGTTCTTGTTCGTTTGTTTGTTTCTCTATGAACTAGAAAAATATAACAAAAAATGTTGGAGATTCCTGGGTTAACTACTTAAATGCTTAAGGAATACTTTGGAAATTTTAGTAATCTATTTAAAAATAAAAGACGTTTATACAACACACAAATTAGCATGCTTTTAAGATCAACATATATTACTCAAAGGGTTAACACATAGTTCAACGTTTTACTTTGACAGCATTGTTGAGGTAAGCTGAAAACAATAAATTGAAAAGACAGAATCCACCATGAAAAAAATGAAGTCACACCTTCTATGTGAGGCGTAATTACCAGTCACATGACCACTCCCATCACACCCTGGTGTTGGACATCTGCCACCAAACAAAAACAAAAACAGCCAAAATAGTAAGTATGTTTAAAAAAAAACTTTTAAAAGTTTCATTGTTTCCAGTTTAGCTGCAATGACTGCAAGGGGTTTTAAGCATCCTAATCGAAAAGCTGCAAAATGAACAGGTTTAAATGAAAATGGCGTCTCAATACAATATAGCATCATTAAGAACAAGCAAATACACGTTAGCTTATCACTTTACTTAACTGGCAGTTTGAAACATTTATATGCTGCACATGTTGCATGCTCATACTGCAAGGCGTATATGTATTCGTTGGTTTAAAAAAAGACAAAGAGAGAAAAAGTTAAAAGGAGATAAATAATTTCACCTCACATTATGCTTACGTTATTAAATCCTTTTTGCTCTCTTTGCATTGAGGGTATTTGGGTTTAGGACTTGGGATTGTAACTTCACCAGGATACCTTCTTTCTTCAAGTGCCTCTTGGAAAGGATCCAAATCTTCTGGCTACAGGCAAATATATACACATTAATTTCAGCTAGATAAGGTCACAGCTTTCATAAAATAATGCAAAGCAGAGTCATCAGATGGTATCTCCTTCTTATCCTATTCTGACAGAGAAAATTAATGGAATTATTTTATATTCTTTCATGTACTAAACTTCTGAATAATATTTGAATATTTTGATGAAGACCTCACAATATGTGATATATATAGTTTATTTAACTAGAAAAAAATAAGGAAAAACTCCAGCTTTTTCTATAGCTGTCATATTATTTTTCTCTAAATAGGTCTTTTCACTAAAGTCACTGCACAACAGAGGAAAGGCAAAAAAGATTACTAAATACAGTATCCTATGCATCAAAAAGCCATCTTAAATAACATTTTTAAGGATTTAGAACAACTCAAAGATGAAAGAGAAGTAATCTTAACATTTACACACAGAAGCTCAGTCTGGGACAAATCTCAATGGATCTGTCTGGCAAAACAGAATGATATAATTTGTAATTAACTTTGGCGATGTTCAGAAATTCATACCCATCTATTTCAGGAATGCAGTGGCTGAATGCAGGGATTCAGGGATTCCTGCAGATGGTGCTATAAACAACATAGTAGAAGTAGGAAGTTCTTTGAAAAAACATGCTGCTTTACCTCACATTTACTTGATAGTGACAGATTTCCTGACAACTTCAGTGAAATTAATAGCAAAACTGTATCACCAAAGCTAGAATGCATTCAGGATATCTAGTGAAAATGCCACTTCATTATATATTTCAAAGATACTGAGAATAGTTTTATGGTTTAATTAAAATTGGCAAGAGATGTGCTACACACAAATGATTAGCCTAATTTTCTGCTATAAACCAAGAAAAATCAATCTCTAGAAGTCTTCAAACAGCTAAATTGAATTGAGCGCAGTATTTTAAGCCACAGAATGGATAAAGGTTAAAACCTGACAGAAAAAAAGCAGTGGCATTGAACCTTGTCAGCAGACCTCTTCAGTGTCCTGTCTCCTCTGTTTTGAAAAGTAATATAAATTCACTAACATATTTAAAGGGTGTTGCTGTTGTCTTGGTATTAGGAGTAGAAAAGTAACACTGATTTCTTATATGCCTTGTATTCTTGAAAGAAAGTATTTCATTAATATAGGCCCTTAAACACAGAGCTATCAAGAGCACATAAGTCATCTAGAAGATTAGTTGAAATAGTTGAAAGCTTACATTATGCTCTGCTGCTTTGTTTCAATTGATTTCTAAGTAATACATGCTTTCAAATAGTCAGCACATCATTTATGGTTTTCAAATTCAGAAGAATATCTTGTCTTCAGAGCTGATTATCCCAGTATTGCATGGTTATGTCAACTTGCTTATACAGAGTAACATAATCTGGATATAGCAAAACATCTTTACTGCAGAAAATATTTGTTAACAAGATGACGCTGTTAGAAAACATGATTCACATTCATGGTTCAAATATTGTCTTATGGAACTTAGTCACAGATCAGATGTGTGCCAGAATGATATAGTCTTAAAGATTAACCAGCAGAAAGTCCTTTTCGTAGAAAACCACCAGTTTTATCACATACTAATTTTGCTTCCTATTTCCCTCCAAATTTCAGAAAATTAATGAATTACCAAAATTAGACTGCAACAAGAACTATATAGATGAAAAAGACATACATTAATCTCTTTGGAATCATCTTCATCTATCCTACTTGGCTTCATTTTAGTGTAGTCCACTGGCAAGTCCCAGCAGTCACCCTCGTTCAGTTGGTAACACCGGTTGTTCATCACAGCTTGTCGTTGTGGGGACATTGGCTCCAGTGGGGTCAAAATGGTACAGCAACCATCACGCTGCCTCTGCTTGTTCATGCTCAGATCCAACGTCCCATTTTCATCGACTTCCATATCAGGATTCTGTCAAAATAAGAAAAATATTGTTAATTCAACTTCACACTAGCAAACTGCTACCTCTTCTTCAATCTGATTGCCTAGCAGAATGATAAAATGCTTTTCCATTCCTGTATAGATTGTAAGCATTGAGCCCCCTCCTACACATAGCATGATGCTGTTATACAACATTAATGCTGTTAAAGTAGATTTCTTCCTGTATGGCTAATTTGATGTTTGGGGGAAAAGGGTCTTCAGTACCCCTTCTGCCACCCAGCACATAGGTGCAAAATCTGATATATAAAGGAGAAATCTCTAAAGGTATTTTCTTGCCATTGTCTTTATGTTCTTGATTTATTCTGTGACAGGTGAGGTAACCTGTGAGGTAACATCTGCATAATTCTCATTTTCAGTCCTGACATCTATCTGGGTGATTAGAGAAATAAAAACCAGCTAACATCAAATAATCTTTGTTTCTTTCTTTCTTTTAACATTAGCAGTCTATGCTTGAATACATAATGTCAGAAAATTAAATAGGGAGGTAGGGTACCAAAGGAAGTCCTTTTGGACACCATTTTTCAATGAGGAAATGCATTCAAGTTTCACAGCTCCTTTCCTGCAGATGAACACACATTAACAATTCATCTATCTATCTTGATAATAATTTGTGCCAATTTCTGTGACAACTGGTACTGTGAAAAACGGGACAAGTATGGGCTCTTTTTCTTTTGCAGAAACAAACAAGTGTTGTCTATTATATTAGATGAGGAGAAATAAAATATCTTAAAATGAACACAAAACTAAAAAACAAAGGACAGATAAGATAAAAATGCCCATAGAGAATCCATCATCTTTCTAAAAATGAAGTGTTCCATGAGAAATTTGGTTTCAAAACTAATGTGAATCTGACCGACTCCTCCTATGTCTGGTGACTTTTTCCTCTTGAGTAACAACAGAGCTGCAGGAAAGCACTGTGAATGCAAATTTCTCTTTTTGAATTACTGCCTTTTGTCAGAGATTATATCTAATTGCTGCTATCCTGCTAATTTAATTTAGAAAGTACTTGTTTATCTCCTCAGACTCATTCCTTCAGTCACAGTATAGAGCAACACATAGGAAAGAGGCAGTTTCTGGCTTAGACACTGAAGATTTTTAGCATTGTATTCCAACTTCTCCCATCGTACTGAAGAGAGAACAACTGCATTTATTTACATGCCAGAAAGAGATTTTCCTCTTGAACAGTATTAAATAAATTAATATAAAAAGCAGCATTTGAAAACAAAGTCCATTCTGGCTTAGATCATGATTATTACTAATGCCTACTACTACAGGTTTATTTTGTTATGGTCATAACAAAAGGGGGTTTGCAAAATAAGGGAAAGCAAACCTTTGTCTATACTAGAAGAACAGAACATGTCTGCCAGCTCAAAATCTCTCTACAAGCACAATAAAAATGTTTCCACTGCACTGCATCTGTCTGCTCAGCCATCTAGTGGTCTCCTATAGGCAGCACCGTACTGCACTGTTTGCTTGTGCATGTTAAATACTCGTTTTTGAACAGCTATCAGAGCCAAAATTTTAAAGTTAAAAATGAAAAAAAAACCCCCTCCCAAATCTTTAATGGATGTTAATAGTGCACTGCTTTTTTTTAATACAGAAATCTTAATGACAAAAGGTTTTATTTGTATCTGTATGGTCATCTTATAATATACTGAGGCTCTATAAATATACAGAACAGTAGTGACCCTGCGAGATGGTTAAGCACGTTTTAAGTCACCTGTATCAGAGGATTTGTTCATTTCAAATGTGCTATGCACTGACTTAAGAACTGTGGTATCACAGACAGGCAAGAAATTGTAACATACAGTAGCACAAATTTCTTTGCACTGAATCTTACAAGTTTAGGTCCCATTCGTGACTTTTAAATGAAAATGCAGAGTTAAATCTTAATCTTTTCGCAAAATGTATGAACCAGACTGCATTTTGCAAAAAAACCACAACCCAAACAGTAGTGTAATTAATAGGACTTGAGCAATCCAAACATCTTTTATAATTATAGTAAGAACAAATTAAAAAAAGAAGGAGTACATGGTATCTGTATCGTTAGTTTATAAACCCATCATGATTTCCTGTGATACTTGTGAGCAATTTGTATCTTTCTTTTTTTTTTCCTCCCTGTTTTAGCAGAGCTGCCAGATAATATTAATTTTGAAGGAAAAGAAAAAGGCAAGATGTACTACAGCTTTTCTCTTAATCAGGGCCAAAGAGCAAGTACAGTTAAGAGAAATCTTCATCAGCAAACAGATTTACTAATTTTTACCCTTGCACAGAGATCCTGAGGCTTAGTGGAGAGGTTCTGAGGCATCTCCCTGCAGCGGGTTGAGAGATTCAGAATAGCAGTAGCAGCCATGTGTGCTGCCTCCATGTCATGAGTATAGTCAAAGCTGCTCTTGCTGCAGGTACTGCTGGCACTGCTGCCTCCACCACAACTCATATTGCTGCTGCTGCTAGGGGCATAACTGCTTGTTGTGCTGCTGGTTGGACTTGAATTCTTACAGTAGCGTTTAGCTGTGGGAAGAAATATGACAAGGATGACTCAAAAGAAGGAGCATTCTGCATAAGTGAAGAGGAAAACAAACTGCTGGAGGTGAACTTTATAATGAGGAACAGTAACCAATGCCAAAAAAAAGGCCCGCAATAAGAATGATGGCTGTATTTCTTGATTTCTGTCTGTGAGTTTTATACGCTACATGTGTGAGTTTGTATGAACTAACCTCCTGTAAAAATCTGCATGACATGATCATGAATTGTTCTGACAAACAGGCTGGATTTATAAAACAATAAAAACACAGAAACACTGCTTTTACCCCACATATATAGTCAGACAGAAGGTACAACCTGCTCAGCTCATTCATTTTTACTAATGACGGGCAATGTAACACTATGGGACCTTTTCCTATTTATATGAGGAACTGTTAGTTTAAGGCCTAGAACTCCCCAGAGTTACTGGAGATCAAACCTGCTGCAAGGCTGATGAGCTTGACCTCTGGGCCGCAGGACCACCCATATGTCCTCAAGCACCCCATGCTTCCTAAAAGCTTTATTTCCTCCTACACCCCAGGCAAATATTATGGCACTGAACATCCCAAAGACAGGGGCACTACAGGAGGAAAAAGGTGGTTGTCATGTGTGAGTTTTACCATAACTTGCACAAGGGCAGAAGCAATGGCTGTTTAAATGGCAACAGGTACAAGTGAAATGTTCCCCCCGCTTCAAAAAACCTGAGCACCTGCAACTCTTCATAAAACCTGTAAGGACCAAAGACACCTCCCTGCTCCACTGCAGGCAGCGATGCCCAGCTGTGCTCTGACCGACACAAGCCACAGGTGGTCACAGAAGAGCCAAGGCACTGACAGTGCTCACGTCCAGCCTGTCTAAACACAAAGCAGCACTGTTGCTGCTTTTAAGTGATGCTTCTTGCAGCGAAAGATATTATAGCAATAAGGGAAAGCAGCCCTATTAGTCCACTTATTTCTTCAACCCTTTTCCCAGTTGAGCTGTTTTAAAAGTGTTTATAAAAAATGCAAGAAAGTGTGAGCCCGTCTCCAAAATCTGAAAGTTTATGTATTTTCAGAAAAAAATAAAAGTCAAGGTCAGAGGATACATCCATGCATATTACAGCAACTACTTCCCCTTAAGATGGAAATGTATACTGCAGAGATCGTACCTTACAGCACAGTGTAACAATAACCAACTAGCATGCTGATTAGAGAGCTATACAAAAAAGGTCAGGCCCTAGACAGAGCTCTTCCGTGATGGGCTCCATTTAAATGCCAGACTCTTCAGTTGTACTTGTGTGAACAGTCATACATATAATAATCTGCTCCCATGAGCACAGCCCATTTGTGAACCACAGGCTGCTTTGGTAGGCAAGCAGGGTTCAAAAGAAGAATCTGAAAGCAAAATGTCTCTGCTACAGCTTATGTCATCCTCCTTTCTCTAAAAAACTGAAAAAAAATCATGGCATTATTTTCACTGCAACGGAAATAGTGTTTCACTTAAATCATAACAGATGGAGTTTTCTCAGGAAAGCCACATAATGCACAGGGTGTGATTTTTTTTAAGTGAAGTGAATGCTAAACATTCATCACATTTTTTTTGTTTTGAACACATAGTAGCACTACACTAGCAGGGTATCCACTAATAATAAATTTGTGAACTGTTCCTCAAGAGTTTCATTATTAATATAGCAGTCAGTGGTGGTCATTAAAAATTCAGTATTTATCCATTGTTACTTTGTTACAGTATCCAAGACACACAAGAATTTTTCTATACTTAAGGAAGCAAATAATTGAATAATTCAGTTTCTACTGTGTTAACACAGCAAGCACCCTGTATCACTGAACTAGACAAATTAGAAGTATCTTTCAAAAATCATAGGAACAAATAAGACTTTTGTCATTTTCAAAAAATGTTAGCCTTGTTATAGCAGGTCACATTCAGACAGACATAAAAGACATATTACATGGGAAATGATATATATTTATATATATATATATATATATATATGAGAATGTGTGCTAAAGAGAGGGAGGGAAAGAGGCAGCTTTTATACATAGGACTAACAGTCAGAAACTCATGCAGGCTCTGATATGGACTCCTCTGTGGCCTTGGTCAAACTACATTATCCCTTGAATTCATTTTCCCTATAAACAGAAAGTTGCTTCTAAAATTTAGTTGTGTTGTGATTCACTTGCAAACCACTTTGAAGATGTAAAGTGTTGTAAGCATGCTACACAACTATCAGCTTTCAGATTACCAGTAATTTAAGCAAAACTTACTTAGAGAGAAATGGCCATAGTTTACTGTAGCTGTACATTTGAAGATGAGTCACATAACCCAGACTGTTCATTTCACATTAGTTTTTCAGGAGAAACAAAGATCATCAATTTATATTGAATTAAATCAACCTGTTCACTAAAGAAGGGAAAGCTGCATTGTTTCAATACCAGATAGTTCTGCTTGATACAATGCCCACCCCTGTGCCACCAGGTTTACAAAGCTCTGCAGTCCACCTATGCTTTGTAATCTGGAGTGAAACCAAATGTGGAGAACACCTTTCTCATTAAAAACAGACACAGGTCTAACCAGCTGCATACCCAAACTGGGCTTCCATCAGATATGCCTGGCGGCTGGTTACAAAGAACCTCTCAAAGTCTACAGGCTTCTCTTACTAATTAACAATGGGGGAGTGGGAGAGATCCCAAACATGCGAAAGACCAAAGGAAGGTATTTGGAGTGGAATTCAGTTCTGCCCAGGGACCTTCATCCCCAATTGTCTAAATACCAAATGTGTTGGTAAATTAATTACAGTTTCAACACTTTTTCTTGCACAATAAAAGATTAATCTCACCTAATTTCAGATATCTGACCTAGTCATTATAGTCTTCCTATACAGGCAGTGGAAAAAAATAGGAACTTTCAGGCAATGATTCACCCGACCAGTTTTAAATAAGCACTTCAGGAAAAGATGAACTGAATCAGAGAAGCACCTACTCTTCTCCTTAAATCTGAAAGGGGTGCCCAGTTCAGCTGTCAGTGCTGACATTATAAAACTCTAGATATGGTCAGATGAATCCCACTCATAACATTTTCTCAGTGTTTCGACAGAACAACTCAGGCCTATTGGTGGGATGACAACAATTCCTGTCATCACCTGAGCAACTGAAGGTATTGCTATCACCACTGCCTGCTGTGTCCAGCTTTTTTCATCTTTACTGCTGTATACCATAAGCCCAACATCCAATACACTGTGCGACTGGTTTCAAAGGAAAAACAAACCCAAAAAATACAAAATTTCTCAAGAACTATTAGGCCATCCTACCCAACAATCCAAAGTATACATTTTCTGTTTGTTTTTTTACTGGAAAAAATATCAAGGAAAGGAGCTATTTATGTTTGTATCACTCCCAACTGTACACTTACTGGAGATATAATCCCCTTCTCTGATGATGAAAATACAGTACTAGCTGACAATTAAAAAAGAATTGAGGTGTGAAGCTATTGATTTTTCATATCCTTAAGACTACTTCTCTCATATAATCAGAACTAAAGCACTGTTTACCTGCACATTTTCCCCAAAACCTTAGATGTACTTCTGGGTTTTTCAGGATGACTTTTCAGAACTGAATCTGCTTTTATATAAGCATGCTTTGCTGACATACATAATAGGTGTGCTCTCTGGACCTCCATAATGTCTTCAGGAGCAATAATTACATTTTTTTATATACAAATACAAATATAAAAATACTGTGAAATTTTTTAAAGTGGCTCTTTTAAGTGAAGAGTCTCTTCCTGGAATCTCCTTCATATTCAGTTATTTACAATAGCTGTCAGCAAAATCCTTGTTCCACTGAAAGTCAGTGCCAAAATTTTTGACCAGTTTCAGTGTGTCCAGGATTCCACTTCATCATTCTAGGAATTCAACTGGTTTTCTTGAGCCAATTTAAGCCAAATATGTTGAAGTACTTCTGAAATTTCAGAGAGATCCTAAAGGTTTCATGAAAATCACTAACAGGGAAAAGGAAAACTCAAATCAGGCCCCACCTCTGGGACCATGTTGGCAGGTCCGTCTGGCCAAACAGCACACACACCGCTTGGAACCAGGAAGAGTGTACACTGCCTCCGGCAGAGCCAGGAGTATGCAATAAAGCCACACAGTTTGCTTTGCTTGGCAACCACCCTGCTTCAGCTTTAATGGGCTCACATTGTTCTGAGGGCACAAGAGCCCCTTATACTTGCTATACCAGCATGAATCACATGTATGCAGTGTCTCTCAGTCCCCTCTGGCTCACATTACTGAGCAGTGGAGCAACCTAGTCACAGTCTTATAGCCAAGAAAAATTCCTATTTATACCAAAGGAAGGTGAGTGTGCATAAAGACAGTGACCTGTATCAACATAGCCTTTTATTATTTAAGGACACGTTAAACTTGTGCTTAATGTTACATGTATTTTCAAATTCTGGTGATTTGGGAAAGAAAGTGGAGTTTGTTATTATTTATTGAAAACGGGGCCATAAATGAGAAAAATATGTATCAGTTGCTTATGCATCAGTAATGTGATCTGAAAATAATCTTTTTCACAGGAACCCCAGCCATATTACGATGCTTTCCTTTCTGCAAGAGTAGACAGAATATATATACAATATTTAATACCTAATTTACCTTATACTAATGTATACTCATTACCTTCCTAACCACAGTTACAGTTAGTGCTTTACCTTTAATCCTGTTCAAGCCCTTATTCTGATACAGACAAATAACATGAAGGTGTGAGGAAAAAAAAAGCTCTTTTACTAAAAATAGGTTTCCTTTCACAACCCTTGTCATTTCTGCTATAGTGTAAGAACATGCCTGTTAATTCTATGAGAAAGGAAAATAACCAAAATATCAGACATATGAAGGCAAGAGCTGTAGTAATTTTCTTTCTTCAATTAACTACTTTTAAATGTCAGTCTGTGTTCAGGCAACAGCATAAATTGTTCTGCATTGTATGTTTCTTTCTGTTTTCTTAAACAAAAATCTGACACCTGCCTGAAATTTCTTATAGTAGTCACTGAGCAGTATCAAATATTTAAACCACTAGCGTACAAAAAAAAAAAAAAACAGGTATGGTTTCGTTTTATATATATATATACACACACATATATAATATATATGCATATATAAATGTATTGCTCTGAAAAATTCCCGACATCTACAAAAGCTACAATCCTTCTTTATCCAGCAGTTCATTCAGTTCATTTTTCTCCCCTAATAATAAGCCTCTTGCCTGACTGATCCCATCCATTGTCTTCTCCTGAACTGAAGATAATTTCAGCTTTTTCCTAAACATACTTAGTATGTTAGGTTTTCCAGAGAATTCAACCAGTGTCTTTATGAGGAAAAAATAAGCAGAAATGCCTCTTTAAGTATGTAGCAGTGATTTTGGAAGCGCAGTGAGACACGGGTTTTCTACTTCCGTATCCCCACAAAGCAAGTGTGTTATCTTTCTGGATTACCTGAACTACTGTACGGAGGCAAGAATCCTAATGTGACCCTTGAGGCCAGGTCTCCCAGATAGTAACATAAGGATTATCTCTATTACTTAGCTTTTATTGCCATCTCAATACATCCCAGGAGCTCAATAGCTGGAGATGTCTTTTGCCAGTGCAACAATCCTGAAGCAAGCACCGTATAAAACAACACTTTTTTTAGAAGGCCTTTAAAACAACTTACATATGATAGCATTCCTCATAATACTGTATGAACATGAAAACATGTCTTATTTGTATGATGTTTACATATACAACAACATGATTAACTGCAAACTTGTCTCTCATGTATAAGAGTGTGCACCTCCTACCATCATATCCTTTGGGGGAAATATCCCTGGATTGCACCTTGGGAGCTATGGCTCTCTTGCCATAGGCATGGTTGTCATAACTGTTATATTCAAACGAAGTCTTAGAGTATTTCTCTAGTTCCTTGGCCAAGTTGGAGCGGGGTGTGGTGGTGGGGACATTGTTTCTGTAGCCATACTGAGGGATCTCCAATTGCTTAACAAAGCACATGGGCCTAGAAATTAAAGATATGTACAGTTTGTTAGATGCAGTTCAGTTTACTATGTCTGTGCATAATTTATAGTTCAGATTAGAAAATCTTAGTTATTTCTTGTACTCAAGAGACAGCAATTATTATTGCATTTCCTTAGTTTGGTTATTTTCAGCAGACAAACAATATATATTTCCTTGAACAAAGCCTAGACAAAATTAATTCTAATACCACTAAATGTATCCTGCAGCTAAAAGTATTTTAAAATTCTGTTTTAAAATACTTCAAGGTTTCCCTTTCCCCATGTAATTGCATTACATAGCAAACATTTTCTTTTGGGAGGTGAATTAAAGAGGGGCAAGCGGACTGACAGAAGAAGTTTGGACAAATTCCTTTACACGTCAAAAAGAAAAAATAGATCTGGAAGCTCCACCTAATTTATGGAGCTTCCTCTGAATTTCTTCCAAAAGAGTTGTATGCTGTTTTCCTCTGTGCTTTCAAAAGTAACTATTCCTGTTTCATCCTTCGATATACAAATCCATATTCATCTTGAGAAATACACGGAAGAGTCTCAGAAGCCCTGTTGACTCTCAGCTGCTGCCTTGCAGGTCCTGCTCATCCTTAAATGCAAGGTTCTGGCAGGAGCTGCGATTCCTGACACAGAGATGCACACTTCAAGGAGGGTCCTGAGAATGAACACAAAATAAAACTGTTTTGGTTAAGTATCTCTTTCATTTAGGATGAGGGCAGACAGTCAGAAGAAGCCCTGATTGATGTTATTCAGTCATTTGAGAAACTTGTGAAACCTCAGTGAAAGAATGCTGCAGTGAACTCCACTGTCACACCATCTTCTGCATGTGGACACAGAAGTCATCAGCTCCAAGTAGGCAAACAAAGGTCAGATCCTGCAAATCCTACCTCTATAAAAAAGTGTTACATGACTTGGTTGTAGGAAGCAACTGCTACACAACACTGCATGTCTACCTACAGCATTTAGCAGGAGCTGAGGATGATGAACAGCACACCTGAGGTGCTTCTGCTGGAATCAAGAATTATATAATCAAGTATTTTTTATTTTTATTCCTTTTATGTAATGCATTTATAACCAGAGGAAATGGAAGGAACTGTCACAGGAACATAAATTCAGTTGAGATCGGAAGTATCATCATGCTGACAAAATGAAATGTGAAAAATAGTAAGAAATAAGTTTTGAATATTATATCACATTTTTCTGAATGAATTTATTTTCATAGAATTTAGTCAGGATATTTATGTAAAGATCACCCAACAAATCATATTAGTCATAATATTCCCTTTGATTTATGAATGCTCATTCCTTTAGACACTTCTTCCTCACAAAATGCAGTGGGCTTATTTATACAATGAGTTGATATGAATAATAGTTTGATCCTGTTTCAAGATGATCTACATTTAGCAAAAAAACCTGCAATTCAGATCCTGAACATTTGATGCAAATCCAAAATTTCAGTGAAATAGAAGTCCTATGAATTTGATTTCTTTTTAAGTAATAACATTCAAATGCAGGTAGGATGGAAACTGGGATGAAGACAAATATTCAAGATTTACTCTTAAAATATCTCCATCTGCCCATCAATTGCCTGCACGCAAATATTATAAATAGTTGCCAAGTTCATCTTAAATACTTCAATGACTTAAAGGTAAAAGGGAAGCAGGAAACAAGATGAAAGAACTATCTGAGTTGCCTATAAAACCTGAAACACAAGGCAGCTCACAAGCGAAGTTTAGATTGCAGAACAACCTCCTAGGGAGTTTGCCAGCAAACTGGATGCTGCTTTTGAGCAGTTGCCTTCTATGGCTACTGACTTCAGTGGATTCTCTGTAATGAGCAGTGGTAAAAGCCACTGCATTTTTGATCTTTTTCCATCAAGTAAGAAACTGTTTTATTCCCTCAAAGAGTGGAGTTTTTTTTACTAATGTGATTTGAAGAACTCTTCTCTAAGAAATCTCTCTGGGATGTTGTATGCCAAGCTGTGCAAACTGAATTAGGGGCAGTTAAGATAAAGCCCATCAAAAGCAATCTGCGGAAGGAAAGCAAAGTCAACAGGAATGACGAAAAATCTTCTGATAGATGTGAACCATAATTCTACATTTTCAGCTCCATGGAAATACTGGTTTTTGAAAAGACCATCAAGATTAGATGTACTTTTAAGAGAATATTCAAAGAATGGTGTTGATAATACAGTAGAAAACTTTTAAGTAGCCCAATTGGTTCTTAAATCTAGAAGACAGCTAAAGACTAGGAAACCTATGGGATAAGTAGGAAAGTCTGGAAACTAAAGCTGCAGCACTTCCCCCACGCTCTTTGAGGCAGCTGGGAGGGATGTACCTATCCCAGCCCACAGATAATGCAGTATCCACGGAGAAATTCTGCAGCTTTTGGGGCATCATCAGCATAAGGCTGGTAAAATCATGCAGAAGTTTGATTCCTTTACATGTATCCTTCACACTTCAGCTCCTCAGAAATAATATTTTTTCCACCCACATATCTCAGAAGAGGAGACAATAGCACAAAGCTGGATACAACTTTGGATAAATGTAGAATCCTATATGGATGAAGAAAAGGAGTATAAATGATAAAAAATTGGTTGAAGGTCCTTCCCATATAAAAATTTAGGACAATTTTTCTCTCCTTCTGTCCTTCCTGGCAGAGAATGGGGGGAGCAGACACAAAGAACTAAACCTGATGTTATTTTGGAATCTAAGCTATATCTGGTACTTTTTCAAGTGTCCTGCCAAAAGGTGTACTACCAGTTTGGTAATGCACATAGGGCTTCTGGTTTAATTTAAACTGATATTTACTAGTAAAAGCCTGCTGAAAAAACCAAGACTTACCGGTAAATATTAGTTTATTCCCAAAAGATACCAACTTTTTTCACACTGTTCTTAGACTTTGCACTCCAGCAGTCATCTTTACACCAAACAATGCCTAAGACAAAAATGAGCTTTTCAGCTTTACATGTATTTGCCAAAATTACCAACCCTCCCCCATGAAAATTGAGTGGGAAAAATACACTGTGAGAATTGGATCCAGAAGCCCTAATTCTAACTCTTCTTTAAAGGAGATATATATGTATATACAACGTATATAAATATAAATTCTCAAATTAGGTGAATGTGTGATGAATTCTGCATAAGAATAAGTATTATAGTGATTTCTAATACCTTAAAACCCGATCTGATGCCTGGTTTGATTTTGACACATCACAGTTCTGATGCTTCTCTTGAGCTTTAGCCAGTTTCTCTGCTGCAGCAATAGGACATCCAGAGAGGCTGCAATTACAGAAAGGAAATTTAATTGTCTTGTCCTGCATAGTTTCACATTATAGCACTGATCCAATTACTCCTTCTCCTCCTTAGCCAGCATCAGGAAGAATCTGAAGGAAAAGGGTTTCCAAAAGTGTTTTGGTCACGTGTATTTTCTCTAGAATAGACTTCCTTTCTTCTGCTTTCAAAGTTGCATGGTAAATCTTACATCTGTTCTTCTCTCACAGTACATGGGTAGATTATTCATGGATGTCAGCCAGGGAACATACCAGTAGGAGAGGAGAATATAAACTGGAATCTACTGTGCAGCTCTGCTAGCAGACTTGTGACCTTTATGCATCTGCAAATGTTGCCAATGAAATGGCTCCTGAAGACAATTAAATGACAATACCATATAGACCAAATCTTGTGCTGCTTCACACCTCATTCAGCTCCATTAACTCCAATCTTTTTGCTAGGCATATAAATGAGTGCAAAATTTTGCCTTGGGTTGCTAAATCTACATGTCAACTGTTAGTGTTTGTTCATGAATTTCAGCCACTACACTTTCTAATAATAGATGATGCAAAATGAAAAGCATTTCTGCACTGGAAATTCAATTAAATTTGCAAATGCTGAACTCTTATTGAAGTGGCAATAATAAGCCTGATTCTTACAGAAAAGATTTAGAACTGAGAAAAATAAATACATTGATGCCAGCAGATGGTGCTCTTAGTGAAGCTGTAAAACCGCGTGACCTGACAATGGAGGGGTTCCTTTCCTTGTCACAGTCTATTGAACGCTTATGTGACCGCAGCTCTCCGTGCTCTCCACAGGAAAAGAAATTAAAATGAAAGGCAAATCAGTGCATTCCCAGATGTTCCCTTCTTTACAGGAAATAAGTAGAAAAAAAAAAAAAAGAAAAAAAATGAAGTAGAGAAAAATGCCCCAAAAGCTGCAGAAAGAGGTGAGCACAGACTGCAGAGCGCTCCCCCTCGCCACCCGCCCTCGCTGCCCTAGTTCTGCAGAGGGTGAGGGAGCTCTGTGCAGCTCTGGAGTCATGCCAGAGGGCAGCTGCACTCCACTGACATGCTCTTCCTCAGACACCTCAAATATTCTAGTGGATATTCAACCAGAAGTGAATGCTGCTTCAAGCAGCAGTAATTCCCATAAAGCCTTCTCAGAGGTTTTTGCTGCATCTACTGGCAGCATCACTGCAGAGAAGAAAGGGGTACCAGAGCTTATTGCAGACAGGCTGGTACTCACAAGAGTCTTCTGGGGGAAATGCAGCTGATATGAGGGGCTGTGGTAACCCAGAGCTTGATAACACTGAATGTCCAGTAACTGTAGTCCCTTAAGCCTTCGTGCTACAATTAACAGTAAAAAGGAATTCAATACCAGGAACACTGCACAGTTCCTTTTACCCTCTTATCCACATTTTATGGATTTTTAAAATTGTAAAGAAATAGGCAAGATTTAATTATTGTTCTGTGGGAAAACTATGAAGTGTGGAACATTTTGTGGAACAGTAACATTTTGAAAATTTGTTTGACAGAATTGAATTGGCAATAGCATCCCTTCCCTAAGAATCTATTACTAATCTTAGGAAACTATAGAAAAGTTGCTTTTTGCCTTGATCTTTTTTTTTTTTTTTTTTTTTTTTTTAACTGGAATACTTACTTCTAATAATTCTACCTTCTCATTTTTAAATTTAATGAGACATTTTCCTAATATTTCTTAAACAGCAAAGATACTCATTCAGTTTAGCTGAATAAGTACTTTGGGGTTGAGACTGTGGTCAGTAAGAAAGTTAACACCTGTGTACTTAAAATGCTGTTTCTCATGTATTAAAAAAGCCCAATATTTTTAGGATTACAGTAGATTTTTTCATGCACTATAAAATAATCTCTGAGGAGAGTGAAGTGTGAGAACAAGAACTGTGTCCTAGTCCTGATGATGTTGACAGACTCTTCTTTCTCCCTGCAACACACCCATGAGGAGTCATGGCACTTGTTTTGTATCACTGCTGTTCAGCAAATATCAAACAAACAAACAAAAAAGTCCACTCAAAGCTAAGGATGCTTAAAATGTCTTCTGTGGATCAATTCATCCATACTACAGCAAATGCACACTCGTTCTCCTCAGAAAATACATGAATAAATGTTACTCTTAAAAATGGATAAAGCACACGAAGCACCATCTGTCAATCTTCAGAACAAAACAACGATACACACTCACTCCCCCCCACCAATGGACTGCCAGAAGGGCTGCAGTTCGGAGGCACTGTTCCCTCTAGATTGGTGTCCAGCGACGGCATCCTTACCTTCGGTGGGAATTCCTGTTGCTATTTACGTGGCCCCGGCCTGTGCAGCCTGGTGTAGGACACTTAAGAACATTTTCATGCATGGCAAGAACTTGACAAGGAGAGTAAGAGAAAACAGCAGAGTATGAAAACAAGAAAAAAAAAATCAAATCCCAGTATATATGAAACCATTTTAAAACAAAGCAGGATTCATTAACAACTAGCATTCCTCAAAATACACGTGACACACATAGCCAATAAAGCCTGATGAGGGAAGTAAGTATTGTGACCCTATGCTCATTAACACAGGGCAACAGTGAAAGTTATGGAGGGTACAGAACCTATAAACAAATGCATCTCTGGTGCAACAGTGAAGCAGAAGACGCCCAACATCTTCTTCATACAAAACCACTGAGCAAAGATCAGCTCAACAGTAAAGGGTGAGCTGGCAACCATACAAAACAAAATTACGGACTAGAAAAATTCTTTCAGGAAACGTATGTATTCTTAACACATAGCTTTATAAACACAGTATCAAACTCATGAGCTGAAAATCTGCTCTCAAGTTATACTGGTAGAACACTCAATTATTTGAAACACACCTCAGTACAACCCTGAACAGAATTTAACCCTAACTATAAGGCAGCCTGATTGAGCTAGGGGCCAGTTCTGCTCGCTTCCACACAGATACATCATTCATATCTATATGGCGAGCAGAATGGATCCTTTAATTTTCACTTGTATTCTCTACAAATGTGATTTTTTTTTCAAAATACTAAGAACCAAAATTAAGCACTTAAAATTGAGGGATGGCAGAAAAAAAATGTAAAAAAGAAATAAGTGGTACAAGCTTAAGCAAGTAAAGTGATTTACATCTGCAACTACTGCAAGCTGGATGGAAAACTTACTCTAAGGCTGCTCAGAGCAGTATCCCTCTAAATCATAAAGCTCATGCTATGAAGGACCAAATTATCAAGAACTTTTTGGGAACACTGAAGAGTTTGTTATGACATGAGGCATATCTGAATCCATGTCTTCTCAGAGCTGGATGGCAGTACATCATTCAATGGGAAATGGCCATCCAGCCCTTGTGAAGTTCTGATTTTCTCACACAAGAAACTGTCTGGAAGCCTGTATTTAGTTCTCACTCAAAAAAAAAAAAAAAAGATCTAATAAAATAAGTAGATACCTTGACTGAGTTAAGAACTGAATAAAAGCTGTTCAGAGACTTGAGAATTAAATCATATATACTCATTAGAAGATAACCATCATCATCATCACCCCATCATCAGTGTGATAAAATGTGTATAGATGCAAAAGCTTCACTCTGAAATTCCTAATATTCAAAGCTGTTCTTGAAACATGCTTCACAAGGCCAACATCACAGGAAAAAAAAAGATGAGCTCACCTTTGTCATTTTAGTAGGTACAAGAGCATGCAAACAGTTTAAAGCTATATTCTTCTTTGATTTACAAGAGCTTTTTATTTACCATTTGAAAAATGATAGAACTTTGAGCAACTGAATAAATATTTGTGTTTCAGAAAATTACAGGGTCTTGGAAAGCAGAGAAATTACTTTATTTGTTCTACTGTATTCAGAGACCAACCGAACTACAGCAAAGTTTCCTAATGCACTTCCTCATCACTTTACTTCTGGAAGAAGCCACTGTGCCATGAAAGAGGAGACTTGTTATGTCTGCCACTCTTGCAGTGCTAATCTACTTCTGTTTTCCTGTCCATCAGAATCTACTTTCCTTTGGAAACTGGGGACCATTTTAGTTCTGACTGTCTTTGAAACATTTCCTTAAGGCTGTTGCAAATTCATCAACGTTAAGTCTGTAAGTGCTGATGGACAGTGAGGATTTTAGGTCCATATGGAATGGAATCCATAACTCCATTTTAAAACTGGTGTGAAAGAGAATTGGATCTTAGCTAGACACTTCCTGATGAAAACCAGCACAGAGTAATTAGCTTCAGCAGAACTACGCTGATTTCACCAGCCAAGGAGGGGACTTCCAGAAACGAAGCCCTCTGCCTGCAGGTGGGTGTCCATGAGCTCAAATGGGTGAACCTCCTATGCAGAGAATTCGCTGACATGGCAGGAAGTTCCACCCATGTGACTGAAGGGGATGTTTGCTCAAAATCTTGAGTTCTGTAACTAAGTAAACAGCCAAATTATTATTTTTTATAATACGCACTAGTTTGATATAAATTATGTTTCAGACACAACAATAACAAAAGAAAGGGGTTGCAAGTTTTTCAGGAATAATTATTCCTGTACAAGACAGTAAGGACAGTTGATGTGACATTAGCACGCAGAAGCAAAAGCAGTGCACATCTTCTGGAAACCTTTTTCTCTGTTGACTGAATATGTCTATTTAAAAATAACCTAGGTTCTCAAAATCAAAGAATACAGCTTTAAAAGTTGTACTTTTAGTGTAAAGTTAGTAGAGAATGGAAATGATGGAATAAAGGAAAAATTATAACACAGAACAGTTGACTAAGTTGAGACAAACCATACTGAAAAATGAAATTAACTTTTTAAATAAAAGGTTTAAAAAGCATGCTAGAAAAGTTTTTGTAGTTTTATCCCCAGTTTCCATGAAAGAATGTGAACTTACTTTCTGGAGGGACCCTATCTTTGTGTGGGCATCCTGACAAACTGCGGTGATGGGGGTAAAGCCCCGTTACATGGCCAGTTCCATCACACCCAGGGGTAGGACATTTGCTCTCTTTCTTTTCTGTTCTTGAGGGATCTATAATTTACAACAAATGTGTCAAGTGAATGAGTCTTTTCACATTTCTTTAAGAAGGTTCATTTAATCATGTCATTTACTCTTTGGTAAATGTTATTATGAAAACTGGAAAAAAAACCCTTCTACTTCTTATCACAGTTCTGTCACTTTTATCCTGTTATCTTCTTCTCAGACTTCAGGCTCCCATGATCATGGCAATGTCCATTCACAGTGATTGGAAAATGACCTTTTTATAGCAAAGCCGTAGCATTGACAATCAATGTTCTGCTGGCAAGCATTAGCTCAAGGGTGCGAGGTCATTTGGAAACTGTTTAGTTGGAGTTTCCCTTCTTTACATTCTTATTTGCCTCATGTATTAAGGTCGCAAATATACTGTCATAGCAGTTCAATGTCCTGAGAGTAGCAAACCCAGCTCTTCAGCATAAGCATTCCACAATTCAGCACAAATAAATCCCTTTTCCAAGGCTCAATGAAGAAATTACTCTTGTTTTCTTTAAATTCTTTATGAAGTGGTGAAATTACATAAATATTCCTTTCTCTTCAATAAATTATGGTGGAGTAAACATTGTAATCAGAATTACTGAAAGCATCGCTTGCTCTGTAAATCTGGGCCATTACCAGCATGCATATGAAACATTTGAATATTCATATGCTTGAAAGGTTAATGACCTTTTAGAATGTTGTTGGATCTTCTGACTACAAATCAAAGAAAAGTCTAACTAGACATTTTTTCCACAAAATAAAGTTTTCTGCCAATAATGTAGTGGAATACTGGTAAGATTAATTCTGATTTAGAACTTTCTCACGTAACTCCATCAGCTACTTCCTTTAACAGAACATCTGTAAAGTAACATCCCTATCCTTCCAGCCAAGCACATGATACAAATTACATCTTATCATCTTGACCACAATTGCCATGTTTTGGACATTATGGCTGATTTTCATATTAGTATTAAAGGGATAAAATTCAGGATACTCGAACTGCTACAATTTTGGCTCAAGATTACCAACATATTTTTTAGTCTATCATTCCTTTCAATACCCAATCTGAACTATCCTCATTTAATAATTTTATGTTGCTCTTGTAATTTCTCTGCTTCAGTATTTATGCTTTCATCTCCAGAAAATAAGATTTTGCTACTTATTTTACAGTAAGCCTTTTTTTACATTAAATTCCATCCCAGCTTCAACAAACAGAACCCTCAGTACAATAGGTGGAAATTTCAGTACTTGAAGAACTTCACGTACAACCCATTCTTTTCATCATGAATCAATATAATCCAGAGATCACATTCTGTTGTGGACTTATCTTTCCCTGATTTCCCTCTGGTAGATTTTATATATACTTTTATTTTTCAAGTTCATCCAAACCAGCTTCATTTTAGAGAAAATCTTTAGCTCATTGTAATGACTCTCCATGTCTTAAATCCATTCTTAAAATTTAATATCATACTTAAACCTTGTATTTTGCAAATGGAATCCCTAATTATGAAAGTTTTATTTTACTTAACTTGCATGTTGACTGTAGAACACAGTTCTTTGTTCCATGCTCTTTAATAACAAATAAACATATAAATCTATCTCCAATGTGCTATACAGTTATCACAACACTCCTGGAAAGACCATAATCTCATACATCAGGAAATTGAAGAAAGAGATCAAGAAGTTAAACCCAAGGCCACAGAAGGAGCAAATGTCAGAGGAGGGATTTGAATTCCTGCCAGATAGGCCTGTGCTGAGACCACTAGAACAGCAAGCCCACAGCTACATACATACACAACTGTAAGCAACTCATCAAGTCAAGTACTTTGGGATGTGTGAAAGTATTAGATAAGTGAATAGATAATGTAAATGAAGTATAAATTATGTAAATATAACAATATTCAAGGACTGCAAAAAATGTAGATGATTAATAGACCATAATGGCTTTTTAGAGACTTTAAACTAGAGGAACTTTAGCTACTCGACACTGTTAGAACTCCACCAAAGTCAGTGAAGGTATTGTAATTTAGAGCAGCTGAGGATCTAGACACTTGCATCCTAGAGTGTCAAGCAAATCCTCCTCTGTATTCAAGTCTACATGATAAAGTTATAGCACATATCAGATCCTTAAGAGCCTTTATGGTCTAATGAGTCAGAAAAGATGCTGTATACTACTCTTAATGATTTCAAAACTTGCATAAAATTGCACTTGCACAATTTCCCATTGCTTTTAATGGAAGACATTTGAGTAAACTTTCACAACTTTATACAAAACACTGGATACTGTTTTGTAAATCCTCTTCTGCTATTTGGGAGAAATATTGCAGTTCTACTGAACTCTGTAACCTTTTCTCACTCCTTGCCATAATGGAAGTATTTCCTGAGTGAAGGTTGTCAAAGGACTTCAAAAGGTTTTAAAATGCATAAATTTCAGAAGAAAGTCCATTTAGAAAGCTTAAAATAGCAGGGGGAAAATGGTTAGTAGTCCCTTAATGGTTGTTTCAGTGATCTTTGAAGCCAAGAAGTAGTTCTCACCGCAAACCTGTGTACCCAAAAAGCTTCCACTTAACCATATCATACACTTCTGTAGGTATCTCTTCCAGGAGTATTTGGAAGATAACGTGTCACTGGAGAACAAATGATATAAGCAATTATTTTACTTAAAGCTTCCTCTCTCAACAACTACCAGAATGCTTCCCACATTTTTTTTAAATAAGGGATTTTTTTTTTTTTTTTAAATTAAAAAGGGGAAGAATGATCCACTCCACAAAGTTTCATGGTCCGAACTCCCAGAATATTTAGTCCCTGGCTGAGCCTTGGACATATTATCAATTCAGCCTGCAGCTCCCAAGAAATAGGATGGTTCAAAGAAGCTATGGAATTTGCTAAAACAGGACATCTATACATTTCTCACTGTCAGAAATTATATAGGCTTTTTGGAGACAGCAGGTCTATATGCAAAAATGTTTACCCAGCCATATATAGACTGGAAAGGCTGGACAATACCAGAATTAAAAAACTCTTCAAAAATTAATTTTGGTTTGCCATGTTTTCTGTGTTTTTTAGAGACATATACTCAAAGGGAAATGCATCAATGATAGGTTATATGTGAACAACATTTAGCACAACATCCACATGGCTATGCAGTAATACACTAACTAAATAAAGTTGTCTTCCCCAAATACCCAAACTTACTGCAGCATACACTGGACCATTTACTTGTGGTTAGAACAAACAAAACTTCACTAAAATACATTGCAGCAATGTTTGACATCAGTAATTTACATGCATTTCTAAAAAACTGATCATTACTTTTGTTTAAGGCTTGTGAGAAATGATCAAAACTTTCTGGGATCAAGATGTTGTCTGCCTTTACGAATGTCACAGGCAGATTACTTTTCCAAAGCAGGGATTTATAAAAAAGAGAAAAATGCCCACCATCTCAATTGTAGAAAGCAAAGCAAATATTTGTACAACAAATATAAGATAAACCTAGTCCCTGTTTAGCATCTCCCAAGTAATACCACGTCCTCAACTTCCACTAAAGTCAATGGGAATCAGGGGTGTTCAGTGAATCTCAGGAGGTATTGAACACTTAATACAACACGGCCCTACATGTACAGATGTAAACACATTAAAGAGGGGTGTCATAATATAAACACACCATCACCATGATAATCCTGCAAATCAAAAGGCATTCAAAAGGTAACCTTTAGTCTGTTGGGGATTTTTTTGTTTGTTTTTGTTTTTATTGGGTGTTTTTTTTGTTTCTCTTGTATTGAATTATGGTCAAGGCAGCACCTTAACTGTTTCCACAATGGAATGAAACCAGTGAAGTGGAATGCACATAAGAAAGAAATTGCTATTGATCTCAGCCCAGGCCACACCATGCCTTGCATAGCAAATGGTTTCCATTACCTTACTATCTTAAGATAATTAATGTGCAGTCACTGCCCCTATCTTATGTTATCGGTCATTTTGATACTGTTCAATTTCTATCAGGCAATTCTACATTTTAGATGGGAGAGGCTTCATCAATAACTGTCATTTGATGATAATTTTATAAGTCACGATGCCACCTACCCAATCCAATCTGTAATATATGCACTTCATAGCTGATTGACTATCTGCCACATAAACCCCCCCTTCAATATAGTTTGCAACACAATTCTCTTTCTTAATTATTATTATAAAATATATTAAAACCTTGAGAAAAATCTTTGCCTCTTTCAACATGATCTCTTGTTTTGTTTCCCTGAAAAGTTACTTTTTTAATTTAGCCAATGGTATACTGTACATATTTCTAACACTGCAGAATGAATTCTTTTATTTTATAATCATAGCATGATGCTATTTTACAGTCATGTCATACTACAATTTTAATAAAGTTCCCATTATGTGGAATTAATAACTTCATTTCAGAAATCTATGCAAAACTTAACATGTTAGCTCACACTTTCTCATGACATAACATACGGTATATAGAAATATTACCTTTACCATAATATGGCTTTTTGACATGGCCGTCACTTGGTTTAGGCTTCCTGTCATCTCCAGAAAGGTGTCTTGGAGACTGTTCCTCAAATGATCTCATATTATCCCTCCTTCCAGCTTCCACTGCCATTTTTTCTCTCATGGCTTTTGCTCTCTCAGTTTCCAAAGCAATTGCTTTCTCAAGCAGGGTTAAGTTACCTTTTGTCATATCAAACACTTCTTCAGACCTATCTGAAGTAATAGAGGTGGTATCATCGTCTCTTTCATGACAACCATCCTCCTTGGCACAGCTAGAAAAAGTCCTAGATCTGGGGCTCAACTGTTCTTCAAGCCTCATTAGGTTCATCATATCAGAGTAATTCCGGTCTGGTGTTCTTCCTTGGAAGTCATCTTCTTGCCTGACATGCTGACGAGTGTTCATGTTTTGCTGTTGATTTCTTTCCTGTGGGTTTGTCTCACTGAGTTTCCTAGCCAGATCAAAACACTGGTTCCTTAAGCACTCCAAACTGCTGAGACACACCTCTTCATCACTCTCCTCCACTATTTTTTCTGTAAGTCCATTGTTCACAGGCTTCCCTAGCATTACAAAGTTCATATTCCTATTGTCTTGCTGTGAAGTATTGTCTGCATAATTTCTGTCATTAATATTTTCTGAAAGCACTACACCATGTCCTTGTGCTAATAATTTAAGGGAGTCCACTGTTTCCCTAACAACATCACTGTCTAAATCTAAACTCAGCTCACTTTTCCGACCGATATTTTCATTTTTGTCACTATCATCTTCCAGACTATTAGATGTATTGCTGTTCATTTCTGATTCTGTCCTGGCTCTGTATGCTGCATCCTCTGCAATTTTGCCAAGATTTAACAATGACTTGGCCACCAGTTCATCGTAATTATCATACTCATCATTATTGTTATCGTCTTTTTCTGTGTCTTGCATTATTCGAGTATTGTGACAATTCATTTGATGGTCTTCTGCATAAAAAACAGAAACAAAGAAAGAAACAAAGAAAGAAAGAAAAAGGAAAAGAAAAGAAAAAAGTGGCTACAATTGGAACTGTTGTTGCAATTGCACGGACAGAAAACAAACTGCATGTCAAATATTGTTAATCATACAGCAATTCTAGAACACTATGGCTGACCCATTTGAACGGAATTCTCTTTAGTCCACAGGGCTTTTTTTGTTTATTTGCTATTCACATGAATTTCTTTCACAGAACTGATAAGAAAAAGGCAATCAAAATGCTAATTACTACTACTGCTAAATGTTATGGCATAAATACTTATGTTTCTCCTTTCACTTCTATATTCACAGTTTTATGGGATTTATTACAATCACATTATTCAGCTGACATAATTGTCTATGTTTCCAAGTTTCCTCACTCCTGTATTTCCTGTAAATACAGTAGATGGCAAAGGAGTGAGTACTACTAGATTTATTCTCTTACTGATGAATGCCATTCAGCAAAAGAGAAAGAGTATACTCCAAGAAGGAAAATGTCACTTTTTTAACACCATACACACCATTAACACTAGTTGACCGATAACTGCACACGAAGATTAAAATGGCATTTTACTTAGTGGATCCATCAGTAAAATCAAAATCTCTCAGTTCAACTGTGGAGAAGTTAAGAATTTTAAAAGAGTTGTTACATGAAAGGAAGATAGAAGGAATTATATGCGCAATATAACTTGAAGTAAATATGCTAGCCCAAATTTTATGGTCATATATGTATGATAGGGCTTTTATTTGCTGTTCTGTGCACTGTAACAAAATGGTGCAGAGTTACCACATTTCACTCAGCTTTGTTCTAGTAACTGTCGAATAACAGAGGGAGAGCTTAATAAGTAGGAGCCAATGTGAGGCCCTAAGGGGGAGAATCATCTCACATAACTTTAGACATGAGCAAGGCAGGCATCTACATCTGAGTAGACTATTCCATGGTTCCATCCTCAGTCAGCAAGAGAAGCAGACACTTTATGGACACAGCCCACCTGATCTGGTTAAGGTATCTTCTTGAGAATAAAACTAATAACCACTAGAAGTGCCTGTTTCTCTTCATTGACAACAAAGGGACTCAGACTTGATGCCCACCTTAAAGATACCCATACTCAGTCAGATGAATATCATCCAGAGAGCATCTTCTGGTATCTCATGTTCACTCAGAAGTTACGTCATTCCTAGACCCAGTCTTAAAACACACATTCTTCATTACCGAGTAATGAACGTTGCATAATGTATATTTTGATAATCAGCTACCCAAGCTATATTTTGACATTTTGCATCACTGGAAAAGAAAGTTCCTAGATCTGTCATTACAGCGACATGCTAGGTTTTCAGTTTTTCAGCTGGTGCAAACTGAAAGAAACCAGTAGAGCTAGGATAATTAACACCTGCTCAAGAGTTAGTTCATCAACTTCTGATAGCATCTTTTCAGCTTAGATGTATTTTCAACACTAGTACACCTGAACACGTAGCAATTTCTAAAGTGTGACTCATGTTTTGGGTTAAACAAACCAAAGTGGGAAATTTCAGGTAGTAGGTGGCTTGTACACTAATATTTTGGTAATAGGAAATAGTGTTTGATAAAAATAATTTTTATGTCAGTAGACAAAATAATAAATCAGTTGTAAATACAAAGCTCAACAGCACAATAATTGATATTTCAGCCACAAGATAGTATTTCTTCTACACAGTGGTTAGGGATCCTGGGATGATAGTAGGCTGTAGTTAAGCAGCAGAACTGGTTGATGACTAGGCTATCTAGAAAAAAAAATGCTCTAATGGTAAAATATTGTAAAATATTATATCTTACATATTATCTGCTTGAATATAGAGGAAAGAAAATTAATAAGGAAGACTGTATGGTATTTTTACATCACAAGTTATTTCAAGTCAGTAGTGGGTTATCTGTTTATCATAAAAGGTGGTTTTATTTTAGTTGCTATGTTTTTCAAGCTCATCATAATTCACATTTATGTTTCAGGTGCCACAAAAATTAAGGGTATGAGAGTACCAGATTTTCAGTGTACAAGTAAGGATTGACACTTCCACTTCCTATTTGAAAAATGTCCATCTTGAATAACTGCATAGAAGAAGGTAATGAAGAATTACTGGATAATTAGTTTGTGCTATTTGAAAAGCAAATACACTACTAATAATTTTCTAAAGTAAAATGTACAAATGAGTCCCACATTAATTTAAATATTAAGGATAAAACCTGATGCCAAGGAGATTGCTCAGTAGAAACTGAGGTTTTTGTGGGGCGCTTCTTGTAACTACACTGATGGGCAGTCAGATGCAGCAAAGGAACATCAAAGTAATTAAAGAAGCAATGAGCTATAGCTCCAAAATTGCCAGTGCCTTCAAGTTTAGGGTGAGGTATCAACAAACACTGGTGAAATCAGTCCAAATCTACCTGTAATACGATATTGAAATACAAAGTAGAAAAAAAAATGTTTTCTCAAGTCATCCTGAGAACTGCTCAGGTACACAGTGACTATTCTAAGCCAACATTTGAAATGTGAAAAGTTTCAGGGATTGTTTCTTACAAAGGGGGATTGTGTTTGTAAATGATCACCAAGGGGAGGAATATGTTATACCTTGCCTCCACAAGTGAAAAGTCAAAATATGAATCATGTACTATATGAGAGGAGACATCTAAATTCCTTTTGAGTAGGGAAGCTGGGTGAAAGCTGTAACTACAGTATTTTTTATTCTATTTGCTTGGCTACATCCTTTTCTGGTCTCCCATCCATTCAATCATAAAATGAAGAAGAAAAAGGTAGTGGAAGAGAAGAAAGTGTAAAGCAATAATCCCAGATAAGACAGGCAGGAAAGCAAAATATTTAAATTAAGATTAATTTCCTGTATTTTAATTTTTGGCCTTTTTTTGCATCTTTTTTCTTTAACAACTATTTTACTCATGTCTCTTATATCCATGCAGCAGTTAATTTTAATGAGAAGGATATTTATATATGCCATGTCATCTCCTCAGTAACAGTTGGATTCTAAACTTGCTCTGGTGAGGCACCTGTATCATCTGTTTATCAATATGGAATTTTAAATACTGAATCAGTTTGTATATTAGTCAAGGGTCTTCTAGGAAGTATGCTACACTAGCAGCTCTATGTGAACTTTACGCCTCTTCTTTGATTCAGCTCTGTAAAATTCAATCTTGCTTTCATTTCACATTTCTGTGATTCCTTAGATTTGATCTTTAGTGCAGTAACTACCTTTAGACTGTGCTGTTTAATGGCTGTCTGTTAAATGACTGCAAAACCTAGAGACTTACTCTACCTCTTGCATAAGTTTTGGAACCAGTGATGCCAACTGAAGGTTTTTATTTTGTGAAGAGACTGAGTTTGTCTCACAAAGACGGCAGCTAGCCAGTGTTGGTGAAGAATGCACAAAGTTATAATACATCCTTTTATGTTAACTTTAGGGTTGCACGGACAAAGAATACACAGTTTTAAAAGAATATCAGATTTTTCTAGCCCTCATCAGCATAATACCATGACAATTTAGATATTCTTGGTGGTAAAGTTGTTCTTTTTAAGTCTCAGCAGATATAACAAGTGGCAGAAGGAAATTATAGTGGAGTAGCGTAGAACAGCTATAAAGAGCTGGAAGCCTTTAGCCATTTCAACAGAAGTGCACTTGTATTGCACTAAACAAAAAGTGAATAATTTGATTTCTTATTGCACCTTTCATCCAAGGATCTCAAAGCACTTTACAAACATTATTTTAAAAAGCCTCACAACACCCCTGTGAGGTAGGTATTTTAACCCCATTTTACAGATGGGAAATTGAGACACAGAGAAGTTGAGTGACTCTTTCCATATCATACCAGGAGTCATGGGAGAATAAGGATTATAGCCTCTACATCCTTGACTGTTTCCTCCTTTTGTTCCTATCACATCCAAATTTAAGCAATTGTTTGTCAGAAGAAATGGCTTGCTGGTTTTAGTGTAGGGAGTCATGCAAAACAGCACCTTTCTTTTGAAAAGGAAAATATATAGCATTTAGACTGAGAGATTCTGCAGAGAGAGGCAATGATACTTCAGAAATAGCAGCTACATTCCTACCAAAGGACAGACTTCAGAAACAAGACTTCCCAGATCTGTGGTCCGTTTATCAAATTACTCACTTTCTTCCAAGTATGGGAAAACATGATGGCTAAGAAGCTGAACCTACATGTGGTCACACAGGCTTCCTGCCCAGATGGATGGTTTCATTATCCAGGCAGCATTTCCTGTTTCAAAACACTTCACTGCTCTTGCCACTGTCAATTCCTAAATGCTCAGCACATGATACTACTGCATCACCATTCTTCCCCTTTAAGCTGTAATGTGAAGTACGTGCATACATCTCCACATTACAGTCTCTGACGGCTGGCCTATGAGAAATATTTAGCAAGACAATGTTGGCACAAATGAATCGTAAACCTTAGAAAGTTACAGCATAATATAGGTAGAAGATTGTTTGTATATTGCCTTCTTGGGGAAAATCTTGTGAGTAAGGAAACTGAAGAGGTGGAAAACTCAGTGAGCTCTCAACTTCTCGACTCCTCATGGAAGAAACAGAGGACATGTGTAACTCTCCAAGGACCTAGGCAAGGTCTCCTAAAAATCTAAATGGTCCTACTGACATGGGATTTGGATTAGAGCCCAAGCATTTGAATATGCCTATTCAGGGCTGCACTGAACCCTGAAGTTGACCATGTGCAAGAAGAATCCTTTCTTCATCTCTGCAAAATTTCATGAGGTTCTTTTACACTGGAAGTGCTATATGTAAAGACCCAAGTAATTTGGTTCTTATAACAACTGGTTCCTTTATGGACCTTATATACTTAATGAAAGTCAAAAGAAAAAGGTAACTGTTCACTTAGTTAATTGATTGTCTCTAGCTATTCCATTATATTCAATTATTTTTTTCACTTCTACCCCTCAGCCTGCTACAGCTACTTACAATAGTTATAATACTGGGACTTACTGTTTAGACTTTCCTACAATTACAGTATTCAACTAATAACCAATGCTCAAACTAAAATAAATGGAGAGTAGAAGTCATTAAGCATGGCAAGGAAGTTCTGAGCTGAAGAACACAGGACATCACAGTAGGAGTCAGTATTGTAAACTAATAGTGAGGACTACAGTGCAGCAAGCCCATACAGACTTTTAAATATGGACAATTTGCCGCCTTAAGTATCTTTTAATTTTTTTTTTTTCTGTTAGGTTTTGATCTTTTCATTTTCTATAGGTTCCATGTTTTATCTGGTCTTGCTCACTGAAAAATTAAGTCCTTTTTTTTTTCTTTTTTTTTTTTTTAATATTTTTCCCTAAGGACCAAAAGGGATCCTCACAGATCTGAATTTCTTTCCTGTTGTGGAGTGATTACTAACACATGCAGACTAACTCATAAAGATATTACTTTTTTATTCATCTTCTTGCCATTTAAACACACTTTTAAAAGAGTATTAATAAATTATTTTGGTATAAAAGCATTTCGAAGATTTAGTTTTCTGCACAAATCAGTGCGTTCTTGTCTAAAGGCAGAGGTGTTTTACATAACCAATGCCCTGAAATAATATTTTTTTTTTTTTTTTGCTTATGGCACTTGTATGACCTATTACTACACCACTGCTTATGTCACACCTGCATGAATAGTATCCTATTTATGTGAACCAATGTTCACATAGAGTATTGGTAGAATATGGATGTTCTTACTTGGGTTATTCTTATTAATATAAAGACAGAGAGAATCAGGAAATACAGAGTAACATGCTTTTAAGATTTATGTCATTTGTTATTCATTCATTTTTTCCCACTCCAAATCCCTATGAGCTACTTGTATCAGTACCGTTTTGGAAAAGGATCTGAGGATATCTGACAGCTCCTCTGACAAGATCATGACTGAGGTAATTTTGCTTCAAGTGCCAGACTGCAAGAGCTTCGTAAAGGTTATCTAGGTTCTGACTCAAGCCAATATGTTTAAGATTTTGTCATTTCACCACAAGATACTGCCTGCCTTTCTTTGATCTTAAGAGATTGTCACATGCCATTAACAGTGCACTGCTGCCATGGAATCATGCAGTAGTTGAGGCTGGAAGGGACCTCAGGAGGCTATGTGGTCGAACACCTGCTCAAAAAAAGTGCCAGCTTAGAGCAATCATCAGGGCCCTGTTCTGTCAGTTCCACTTTAAAGCTCTTCCAGGATAGAGGTACCACAGCATCTCTGGGAAATCTATTCCAGTGTTTGACCACCCTCATGGTAAGAAATTCATTCTTATTTCCACATGGATTTTTTTTTGTTACAACTTGTGTCTTGTCTCTTATTCTTATGCTACACACTTACATCTTCTCACCACTCTCCACACAGGTAGCTGAAGACAAGTCTAAGTTCCCCCCTTAGCTTTTTCTTCCTCAAGTGAACAAACTGGGCTTTTTTCAGGGTTTCTGCACATGTGGTCCAGTTCTTTAATCATCCTGGTTGTTCATCACTGGACTCCAATATTTCAAGACTTGTGCTGATGAGCCCAAAACTGGGCCTATTGCTCCACATCAAAAAGTGTAAGTGCTGCATAAACTGGAATAATAATTTCTTTTCCTTTTGATTTCTGTTTCTCAAGTCTTTTCATCCTGACAGCCAAGCATTATTTCCTGAAGTCAAAAGGCAATGATTTTTCTGGGAATTATCTTTTTTTTCCTCCACCACAGAGACAGCAGAAAATACATTTTGGTTACCTTCAAGTAGGAAAGGTCCCTGGTTGGTATGAAGCCTGCTTGTTTGGTTTGCAGTGTCTGAAATATATGGTATGGAGGCATATGCTTAGGTTCAAGAAGGAACTTGCTGAGATTATCTGTGAACAGAAGTGGATATGCTGGGTTTGCAAGGGCAGTACAATTTAGCCAGTCACTCCCACCTGGACCACACTTCTTTGTGAATCAGGTTCAGGCAGCCCTTAATTGTTTTTGAATTGACTTCTGTCTGGGCAGATAATGAGATGTCTTTAGCTGATGACTGGTATTCATTTCATCCTACTTTTTCTCCCCAGGATGTCTATATGAGGGAGGCGAGATATTCTGTCTCATAGCCTTATAATGATTCAGTGGAGTTTGGCAGTTTCTTGCTTTCTCTAAGGTTTCCACAGCTCAGCAGGGCAGCAGGCAATGAGGAAGCCAAAGCTATTCTCCAGATACTGGGATACAGCAGGAAGACAGCAGGGGAGCAGAGGACCAGCTGCACCGACAGCAGAACACCCACTCAGAGAGCTCCTGGTACGGAGCTTCTCATGGGGCTATTCCTAAGACTGCTCCAGAGACAGTGACCTGTGCCTACATCCCTCTCCATATTCATTTCTTTACAAAGGATGCAGCCTGAAGAACACATTTTCCGTTTATAAAGCAATATTTTCTTTCTGACACACAAATCTCTGAGAAGACAGATTGGAATATTTAATATAGGGATACATCATCTCTTTTTACTAGTTTTGTTTTAGTTCAGAGCTCTCAGTGTCAGATGTCCATATTGAACATGTCTCCATATGAACTATACATCTAGATTCCATTTACAGGCAATGGACAAAACCATACATCCTGGGATTTGATTTTTCATCCTAACCTAGGTATCTATAGTAGATAGGCTGAATTATCCCCTAAAAGTGACTATTTCTCTTAACTAGTCATCAATTAAACAGATGGGGTGAATCCTATCCCTATTGCTTTTACTCAAAAGTTTCAAGTTGATCCTTGCTGAATTTCAATGGTATCTTTAGTATGACACAGTAGGAACTGCAGGGAGGAAGGAACGAGGAGTTACCCAAAAGGAGTAGCTTTAGGTTGTGGATAGACGAAGATGTATCAGGAAAGCCTGGTGTGAATGGGATAGTATGGATACTTTGGACGGGATATATGCTTATGACCGCATGATTTACATGGAGAGAATTATATCTTATTGGATGTGTTTGGTCTCCATTGTAAATTTAATTACTTTTTAATAGTTGTGTTTGATTATCAAAGAAAGCCTGTTTGTGGTTTGATAACAAACTGACCCGACTGGCAGAAGGGACAGAGGCAAGTATCACTACCATTCTAGAGGATGAGAGAACTGCTAAATATGGTATCATTGAAATTTCTTCTTCCTGACTCTCTTTCTATCCCCTCAATGAGTTCAGTGCCAAGGAATCTGGAAAGACAAAGACATCTATGTGCACGAGTGCCAGACTTTACTTCATCTGAAATGTAACGCTTTTAGTTAAGGTGTTTGTTCCTTTATTTTTATCCCTTCATCTAGCTTTTAATCTACATTTGACTCATTCCCTTTGTTTTCATGACAGGGAAGGCTGGGTAATAATCCATAGTATAAGAAGAAAGTAAATACAAAGGATTCTTTACCTCTTCGGTTATAGCCATCTATTACTAATATTCTGTTCTGTCCCAATTAATTAGGGACAGAGCAATAAAGGAAGAAGTGGAATGTGATTACTCATGCTGCTATACCCTTAGTGAGGCCCTGGCATGATTTTGAGTGACTTAGCAGCTCTCCAGCAGTGCCGAGATTCAGTGAAGAAGTGCTGGTTAGGGACCATTTCCAAGGAATTTGAATGTGGTGAACCTATTTTGGAAGGTAAAAGATTAGCTGTATATGCATCCAAATCATGCAACAGTTGAACTTAGCATTAAATGAGTGGACTATGGTCTGTTCTATTCACTCACATAGATGTGGTCATTGATTAATGTGCCTGAAGAGACAGAGGCAGGAAAATCTGTAAGCTGGGATCAATGGAAAACACACTCCAGAAGGAACAAGTAAGGCCAGTGTGAACTGTTTACTATGGTTCACACCATGTGTATTGGGTTTGCATGGCAAGGTTTTGGTAGTGGGGGGGGCTACAGGGGTGGCTTCTGTGAGAAGCTGTCAGCAACTTCCTCCATGTTCAGCAGAGCCAATGCCAGCCAGCTCCACAGTGGAACCACTGCTGGCAAAGGCCGAGCCCATCAGTGATGGCAGGAACACCTCTGTGGAGGTGTTTTCAAGAGGGAAAAAGAAAAGTTATTGGGCAGAAGTAATTGCAGACAGAGAAGAGTGGGGTGAGAACATATGAGAGGAACAGTTCTGCAGACATCATGGTCAGTGAAAAAGGAGGGACAGGAGGTGCTCCTGGCACTGGAGCTGAGATTCCCCTGCAGCCCGTGGTGCAGTCCATGGTGAGGCAGCTGTGCCCCTGCAACCCATGGAAGTCCATGGTGAAGCAGAGATCCACCTGCAGCCCGTGGAGGGCCCCACACCTGAGCAAATGGATGCTTGAAGGAGGGGGTGTGACCCTGTGGGAAGGGTGCACTGGAACAGGCTCCTGGCACGATCTGTGGCCCTGTGGAGTGTGGACCCCATGCTGGAGCAAGTTCGCTCGCAGAACTTGTCACCCCATGGAGGACCCACACTGGAGGAGTCTGCTCCTGAAGGGCTGCACCCTGTAGAAAGGGATCCGTGCTGGAGCAGTGTGAAGAACTGAAGCCCATGGGAAAGACTCACACTGAAGTTCATGGAGGACTGTCTCCCATGGGAGGGACCCCATGCTGGAGCAGGGGAAGGAATCCTTTCCCTGAGGAGGAAGCAGCGGCAGAAACAACCTGTGATGAACTGCCTGTAATCCTCATTCCTTGTCTCCCTGCACCCCATGAGAGACAAGGTAGAGCCTGGAAAAGAGGCTTTACTTTGCTTCTCATTATCCTACTCTGATTTTCATTGGTAAATTCAATTAATTTCCCCAGGTCAACTCTGTTATGCCTGTGATGGCAACTGGTGAGCTACCTCTCCCTGACTTTGTCTCCGCTCAGGAGGGCAATGATGACTGGCTTTGGTGGGCACCTGGCACCTAGCCAGGGTCAAGCCAGCACACCATGCTACTCCAGTCAGCCAAGTACACATATACAGTGGACCTCAAAAAAGACAAAATGGTGACTCAGTGGTGTAGCTAGCTCTTAGCTAGCTACAAAGAGTCTTTAATACCTTCTGTTTATTTGCCATCTATGTGTACAGATGGCCTATGTGACTGGAAGTGTGTAAGAAGGAGAGTAGAGTACTAGACACCTGTCAAACGCAGGAAATGTATGCTATAGTACCAGACACAGACCACCTTTTTATGTCACTATGGCATTTGCAAAGATATTTCCAGTTGAGGCTTTTCCAAGTACCTGTCCACCTAAAGATACATTTTAGAAATTGAGGGATTTCACACTGCTGTTCAGATCTGCACTGGAATAGCTGTCTGAATGATGAAAGCTTGTATCTCTTAAAAGGAGATTATTTGGTGGACAAATGTAGTAACCTACATATTTACCCACATTTCCATACATTTCCAACTAAATATGTACCTACTAGCTATTATGGAAGCAGCTTTGTTGCCAGTCTCACAGCGCCTAAATTGAGTAGAGCAGCACAGCCTCAGCGCATGGCATCTGTGCTGAAAATAACTATCCTCGCAGAAACAAGAAGCAACAAAGAGAATCAATCAAATAACCACAACAGCCAGTTTTCCAAAATACACACATGTAGATACAGAGACAATCTTACACCACACAAAACTAAAACCTGAGTCTGAGTCTGGTCTCAAGATGCTTCAGTCTAGAAGCTATTTTGCTGGAGTTCACTGGTAAAAGTAATGTACATGAGATGAAGTCAATACCTTTACTTCTGCCTGAAATTATTTCTGGTTTTATTTTTTTTCACTTTAACATATTGCTCCCTTTCAGTTGCCTTTTGTGTGATTATTTCTAGGTTCTAGTCTCATTTACTTAATTTTCTGTGCACTAAAGTATCTGAGCTATTTAGGAGCCAATGGAACTAACCTGCCCAACATGAACTTTTCCCCTCTGTTCCTTTGTATCTGGTGCTGTATTATGTTTTATGACTTAAAACGAATTTATTAAACAGAACAGCATCAAATCAATTCCTAAAACTCAGATAAACTGTGTACATTATTTCCACACTGCCCATCTTCTCAATGATGTGCAATTTGCAGATTTCAAGCAAAACACTTGCCAGAGGACAGTTATTCTTTCTTTAATAGATACATTGCTATTACTTCTAGTTATGCATTTTTTAAACAGTTAGTAATTTTGGCTCACTGCTGTTTGTATCTTATCCAGACATCAAGTATAGTTTAAAAATCCTTGTTTTCAGTATTATAAAAAGTCTTAGAGAGTCTACACATATTGCTTGGGGTTCTGAAAGAGCTCTGCATGTCTCTAGTTCTAATTCTACTAATGACAATGATAAAGAATTCTATCATTAATATAAAAAGACACAGTAAGTTACTTCACATTGTGAACTATAGGAAAATGCTCACATATAACTAGGGAGGAGAAAATATAACAGAAAAAACTGTCCTGCATCGCCTGTGGGTGTGGGTATTTTGTCTAGCCCTGATCTTCCATCTTAAAGCCTTTTAACTTTTAAATTAAAGATTCCACACAATGCAGATTCTTTACTGCAGCTTTCACATCTGTCATTTCCTGCTGTCCATGAAGGAATCCTAACAGCATATTTCACTTGCTCTCTGCAGTACTCTCATGCTAACCTCCTACGTGTTTCTTTAAATCTTTCTGCATTTTTCTTTCCTGCATAATCCCTGTCACCCCTTTTACATTTGGAACATATTGTTTCCATTTCTGTGTCCGAAGACCTTCCGGCCATTGAACTGAATTTGGCCTTAAACTCATACCATGTCTTTAATGGGGATTTCAACATGAATCACTTTAAAAAAAGTCATATGAATAGCAGCAGTAATTTCTAAAACACTTTCAGATTAGACTTCTCATGTGGCATGTTGTATAGAAAGGAACAGTTGTATTTCTATTTTTCTTGGTGATACAACTACATCTATACTCATCTGTGCTTTAAACCTGAGAGACACCTTAATACTGATCAGCTGCTCAAAGCTCTGCTTTGCTGTGTACTGAAAAAGCTCCAGCCTTACAAAGCTCTCCATCTATCTGCTATTTAAGCACTGAAAGCTTCTAGACACTGGGTCTTTTCACACATAAATTCCCAGAGAAACCTAATCCAATAGGTATGCTCTAATGCACACCTGAAAGAAAAAGGCTTCCCATGAAGTGCTGCTTTGATTGGCTTGCTTAATCTGTAGCCAGAGAAGAACGGCCTGTTTCCTTCTTTATTTCCCCTGCTCATCCCCACCTGCCCATAGCCCAGGTTAAACACATTGTTTAGTGGGTCACTCACTAAAGAACCAGAAGACTAAGAGTATAAGCTCTCATGGTTTATGTGGATTTCGTACCATAGTTCCCAAAAACATTTGCTAGTCACCACAATAAAAGCTGGATTCAAGTTCTATTAGGAAGCAGAAAACACAAGAGTAGAGTAAGACCCATAATTTTTTTTTTTTCATGCTATTTGGTCATGCAAAAATATAATCTCTTTATTGCAGATATTACAAGGACACCTGCCTTGAAGAGAGAAATATAGAGTCTGTTCCCTGTGCCCAGGACTGATTTTGTAGCCTAATAAGAAGTCAAGCAATATGATGGTTACAGGGTCCTTGGAGAAAAGACAGAATTCAGCATGGCCTGCATTCTCAGGAGAATGACCCTTTTTGGTCTATGGCAGTTCTTGAATGTTTTTTCTAGGGTGTAATAGAGCTCCATCAGAATGTGTAAGAGCGTTCCCTACACAAAGCAGTCACTGGTCTAGTCTCCAACCTTCTGTGTTAGGAAAGAAGGACACGTGGCATTGAACCCTGGCATCACTTGTCACACTTAACTCAGGCACATGCATTACAGACAGGGGCAGTATTTTCATTCCATTCTATTGTGAAACATTTATCTCACTCCACAAATGTAACAGGATCCTTAGCCGAGATTCCAGTTTCTATTCATCTAAAAGTTGCCCTTTTTGGCTGTACTTTCAGGGAAGGACATTCACAGACTGTGCTCACTAGATAATAAACAAATACTACTATAAACTTTAGTATATTTTCTGTAAGTCCAAGTCCAGCCATATTCCTAACAGTCATTCCTACTAATGATCTATTATTCTCTGTGTCCACTATTACATTACAAAATATATTTTTCTCTTAATGACCTGAGGGCAAAGTTTTATTCAAAACATTGCAATAAAAGAAGAAACAATTTTTAACTTTCCACTAGATGCCAGCCTTTGAAGTTGAACAATGCTTTAATTATTGCAGAAGACAGAATGACAGTATTCTGTAAAAAGTCCAGTCCAGTTCTTTACAGGATGTCCAAGAAACTGTTTAGCAGATGTATTTTGTTTATACAGAACTTCTACAATAAGTGGAGGCAGTTTGTCAAACAATAGATTTGATACAATAGAAATCAGAAGAAAAGCAGTTGCACAGCTTGCCCTAAAGTACATATGACAAGTAAGGAATCCCACCACACATGCTTTGTACTGACAGAACCCTAGTCTGACGTGGGCCTGGGCAGCTTCATAAACACTCCTGTGTTAGGTGATTGGAAGTGTTCATGCCACACAGACCTTGCCCTTGTTCTGTCAGTAATCCATGTCTGTGGAGCACAAGGAAGAAAATACCTGCTTGATTTGTCAGTTTTTGAAATTGTAAGCTCAGCTCTCCTTTAGTGTCACAGCAATACTAGTACTCACCCTTCCTATAGAGTAGTATAGCCTGCAAAATTAAGCTTTTGGGATGACAGAACTATCAGATGATGAGTTCACCTAATAAACCCCCACTAAGTCTTGAGCTGTCAATCCTGTTAACTTTCTCTGACAGATCCACCACAAATTTTTGCTAAAGCAATAATATTTACTGCATATTTACTGCCACAGTTTCCATGTGGTGGTATGGATATTTGACATGCTTAGTGACTATTTTCAGTACTTTTACTTTCTGCATGAAGCCTCAATGTACCACATAATTCTGAGGATTTCAACAGTGACCAAACCCAGCCTCCTTTATGTGGTTTCCTTCCTATCATTAGTTTTCTTTGTATTCTGCTAATGACTTGGTCTTCCTTGATGTCCAGCTCAGTAATTATAGCTCCCAGAGTCTACTCTCAATAAAAAAATCTGAAGAATATGTTAATTTACAGTAGGGCAAGTGTTTCTTACAGTAAAAAAGGACAATGTCATATGTGATGTAAGTGACAAAAGAACTAACCTCATTTGTTTTGAGACTTGTAAAATAAAGAAGAAATGCTCTCATAATACAAAAGTATTCAAGATTACATATATATGTTCATTACACATTTTGTTTCAAAAGAATTCTTTGTTACGTTTATATATTTCAGTTAAACAAAATTTCTGTGACTTGAGGCATTTGCCAGAACTGCAAATTTGATTTGTGAGAATGGACATGGACCAGAAGAAATTATCAATCCAGTCTGCAATTTTATTTCGTTATCTCCTGGAGGACCTGTAGTAGGGCAAAATTAACTCCCACAGTTACCAAATACAGTTCTCTGCTTTTCAGGGTGAAAAGTTACCATTTGTGTTCACTCTTTTAGGACAAACACTGTAAGCCCAGTGGCAATTGTGAATTAATAGGGTCATCAAAATTGCTCTTAGAGCTGCACTCTAAACACAAGAGGAAAAACAGGAACCTGTAATACTGACCAAGCAAAAGTTATTTTAAAGAATCATTACATCTGTAGTGTCAAGAAGGATTCACACAGAGTCTGTGGTCACTGTGTAAGGTGCAGTACAGTGTGGGCAATGGACCCTTTGAAGTAGCACTGTGAAAGACAAAGGAATTAAAAGAAAGATCATGAGGAGTTCAGTTCTGTACAACCCCTGAATATGTTTCTAAAAGTGATATATTCCAGATATTAGACCTTCTACAAAAATGTCAAAATGTCATTTACAAATATGGATGCAAAGACCTGCTACATAACTGAGTTAACTATTGGTTCTTTAAAACACTACATCGTATAACCAACTGGCTTCTTGGCACAGTTGTGCCAAAACCAGGAGATCACTGGCGATGAACAGGTTACAGAGAGTCTAAGTGAGGATAGAGCTACAGCTCTAAGACTACAGCACTTTAATTTCTTCTCCAATCCATCTAATTCCAGAAAGAACTAATTTTACTGTAAGATCTTGCCAGACAACAAATGAAATAGGAAAAATCAAGGATCCACTCAGCATTTTTCTGCAGACAGAAGGATGCAATAGAAATGCAGAAAAGGCAGCCTCTTCTTGAGGACTGCAATCTGTGAGAATCCAAAGCAGCACTGCTGAGACATGGTTCCTTTGCAGACCTATTGCTCTGGCAAGACTAGAGAAAGCTTTGGTCACAGATAAGCCCTGAAACAATTTGCCGGTACAATGGGCCTAACATTTCATGTTCAGCTAACACTGAAGTAAAGGGTTAGTGTATTAAAAATACAAACAAGCAGCCCCATGCCATGTAAAACAGTTTCAGAATAAAGCAGCACTGAAATCAGATGTGGTGCTGAATGTGTTCCTTGATGCTTTTATTAAGGCCTTCAGTTCAGACCCTGAACTCTTTAAGTATCCCAACGTCCTCTACAGAATTTCTGCTTACATCAACTGAAGTTGTGTATGACAGAGATCTAGAAACTGTCTCATCAAAGGTGAATAATTTCTTTACACTGCAGAAAGCTATAACTGAATCATTTGCTCTTGAAGGATCAGATATTTCACATTATCATTTAAGGCCTTTTATTTGTTGCAAGGGAGTTAAATATGTAAACCTCTAAATGAGAATGATACTTAAGTACGTTCCTAACTTTAAATGTGGAAGCTAAGATGAAGAGGGCTATGTAAGTTTCCAGACACAGCCCAGAAGGTTTACTGAGCTTCTGAGTTAAACATTCAAACAGAAGTAAGTCTTCTAAAACAGTTCTTCAAAGGGAGGAAAAGCTAGGGATGACATGTGCAACACACCACCTCACATAAATGGAACACTACTGACATAAAGCTATTCTTGATTTGCCTTGATGCAAACAAGCTCAGTATCAGACCCAATCTTACTTCAGAGAACTAAAAAATAATGTTTAAATAATGCTGTTTAATGAGTTTAAATTATATTGTCTATGTATAGTAAAGACCTTGAGCATGGAACACAGCAAAAAGCAAAATTTACTAAACTAACACTTGAGTCATACTTAAGCAATCAACAAACCAACCGAGCAATCAACAAACCAACCGAGCAACCAACCAACCAACCAGCCAACCACAAACACATTACAACAGTAATTAAAAGATCCGAACTTTTTCCACAAGAACTAGAAGTATCCAGGGGGTATTTACCAGCTAGCTGTTTCCACACCCTACTCCAGGTAGGTTTCCAGGTCTGAACTACCAGTTCCATATTTTTCAATTGCATTATTTCCAACAAAAATTTTTAGTGAAAATGCTGAGTCTGAATCTCTCAGTGTGACATATAAACAGCTAAACAGCAGGACATGTTGTAATCCATGCTTGCTTCTTCAATGGAAAAAGAAGGTATCACAGATTCACAGAATATTCTGAGTTGGAAAGGAACCCCAAGGATCATCTAGTGCAACTCTTAAGAAAATGGCCCATAAAGGGATCAAACACACAACCTTGGTATTATTAGCACTGTGCTCTAATCAACTGAGCTGATCTCAGTATCAATAAAAGTTCTTATGCTGAGGCTTTACTCAAAAACTCCCAGGCTTGAGCACTTGGTAACTAGACCAAAAAGGCTTTTGCTTTTTATCCAGAGGAGAAGAATGTAATGGCCAGGATAAAAGTCTTCCAGCAGCAACTCTAATTTTTTTCTTTTCTTCAGGTTGTTATTATTAGGGTATGAGACATCCCAAGCACAGGCTATTTTCTTTTATCAAGGTACAGTACAGCGGTAAAGTTTACTAGCAAAGAGTTTAAATCTGCTTTGCATTATGAAAATATCAGGTATTTGTTTAGTCTTCTTTGGCCCTGAAAAAGATACTTTTTTCCCATATACATTGTCCTAAGCAGTGAAATTATGCTTTCTGGCCTCTTAATTTAAAGACAGAATTTACTTCTATTAAGTGCTTTGTTTGTGAGGTACACGTGAGTGTAGCTCTCTGCTCTGATTAAGACTGAACACCTAACTGTGTTCACCAAATAGATGACCACTTTCCTGCTAACAGTTTAAATAAATGAATATGATTAGTGGTCAGCAGGCTGACAGATGACCTTCCCAATACAGACACGTTGTCATCATTTCATCAAGATGTTTACTTTATCAGGAGTGTTTTCAGCAGCATGCACAGCTGGAAAGCTGTGTGCCACCATGCTTTCCTCAGCACATGGGCTTCGTTCATCTTTTACATTGGTGTTTGCGTCTCCTTGCTTACAGGACCCAGGTGCTTCAGATGCAGTCTGCTAAGGGGATCAGGAAGATAGTGGAGGGCACTAACAATCTTAATAGAGCTGATAGGTGGATTTCACATTTTGAGGGTCTGTCTGTGTTGAATTCATGCAAATGAAAGTAAAAACACAAACCTATTATGAGATTTTTAAAAACAATCCCACAATTTAAACAAATATTGTTGGATTAAATGATCTTAGAGGTCATTTCCGACCTAAATAATTCTATGATTCTATGAAATATGAAAATAGGTAGAATGTCTATCTCTATGTCCACGTGCGAGCTTTTCTTATTAGAAAAACCTGTACTGTGTCTCCTTTGAATGCACATTGCTATCTGTGGTTTACAACTATTTTTGAAGTGTATTTCACTTGAAAAATTAGGTGCAATATCACATATTAGTATACTGGTTATGCCAACTACCTTGAGTTCAATAGAAAATGTAAGGGAGCATCTAAAAGACTCACAATTCACCTGTTAAGAAACTGCAATAGTTTTTGTAGCATCATCTGTGAAATGATTTAAATGATGTATTAAATTTCCTTAGGTCTAGAATCAACCTAACTCCTCCTGCTCCTGATTAGAAAATAGCCAGAGTACAAGCATTTTGAATGTCTTCATGTGGTATGGACTAAATGGTCCTTGGAACATCTGTTCTGGGAGTCCCTCTAAGGGAGATTTTTTTAAATGGAAAAGCATTGTGAAAGAGTCTTTAGGATCCAACTACCTGAAGCAAGCTCATCTGAGAAGAAGGTACTTCGGTTTGCTTTGCAAATTGAATGCACACTTCAGTTTTTAATCCAAAGGTTCTTTGTCATCACAAAGAAGGGGTGCTCCAAAAGTAGCTTTTACTCTCACTCCTTCCCATTTGTGTTTCAATTTACAGGTTAGGTTATCATAACACAGGTCATCTCTATCTGTCCTTTTTTTCCTGGGATAGAAGGAAAATCAGAAAGACTCATCTTTCATTTAGTGGCTGTGTTGAACATAAGGGCTTCTCAAGTCTCTTCATAGATAGACGGATAAATACCTGCTCTTCAAAGAGATTCAGATTTAACGGAAATTTAAAGAGGATATGCTAGCCATTGACAGAGAGTTTAAAACATGAATTTTGGTTCAAAGGATTGTGTACAGAAGTACAAGCACAGAACTTAGGATTCATCTAAAAAAGTTTTGTTGTTTTCTTTCCTTTTAAATTGATATTTTGAGATTTACGAGACTGTTAGGATATATCTATGTTCTCCAAGTCCTTTAGTTTACCAGCGACAAGGCTACAAAATGTGATTTTCAAAAAGGCTGTGATGGTTTCAGTGAATGCCCAAGTATTTCCAATAAGAACTGTTTACCTTCATTACCTGTATATTATCTCTATCTTCTGAGAACCTCATCCAAAATTCCCATTCCTTTAAACAAAACAGGAATGGGCAAGGACACACCAGTGACATACTTGAGTTTCCCAGGATTTACCCTTTTCTACTAGAAAACTGAATTTGACCTAAGAAATGGTAAAATACCTCACACCCTCCCACCCTCTCCCTTTCCCCTCTCCCCATTTCTGCCTCTATAGTCCTATCCTATCCTATACTTGCTGATGAAATTCTTCTGTCACCAATACTTACAATTTTAACTGTTTTGTTCACCTAGACTATAGCTACTTCTGGAAATTTTCTGAACTTCCATCATCTACAGCACTAGTGACAGAAACTTATACGAAAACTGTGCAGGCATCCTGGTGACCAGTGGACAATTCTGCATTTTGTTTCTAGGGATAGGAATACTAAGACACATTAAGACTTCCTGCTAAGGTGACTTATAAGATGGTTTGCTACTATATTGTGTTGAGACTTGTAGTGAGCAGCAAGTGACTGATGCTAAATCAACTAAATTCATAGCTGACAGATCTAATTTTCCATATAGTCAATAGATAAAGGCAAGAGTCATATTCAGACCATGTAGTTTAAGGACACCTAATTTTGCACCTTTTTTTCCTGGAAAATCAGCCGTCCAAATTTCACCAATGCAGGTTATGTTACAAGCAAGATAAAGTGAACCATCATTATCCCTATTGGAAACAACAGGAAATAAACTATTTTAAAAAATATGATTTATTGATTAGTTTCTAGACCTCACCAAAACCAAACTATTATCACTCTCTACTCTGGCATAGACATAAGGAACTCCATACTATCTTCCTCACTAATTGCTAGCAACTCTTCCTTGTAAATCATCTCTGCTCCAACTGGGACTGTTGCATACTGATTACTATGTTGACACTCAAAAGGATCATGAAATACTTTTCATATAAAATTCTATTATCACATTTCTGTTTTTATGAGGAATTTTTCTTAATGACTAATCTTTTAGATAGAACATATATTTGTTTATTAATGTACATTTGTTTTGTTACTGGAATAGAATGAGTTCCTAAGAAAAACTTGACCTACATAAATTTTAATTTCAAGTAATATGCAGAGCAGCTAATAGAGGTACCTTTGTAAATTTTTTGCAGTTCTTAACCACAGCCTACTATATATGGAAGGAAAGCAGTCAAAAAACAATGTCAGCCTCTTCACATTGATTAGGACCACTAACTGCATGTGTTAACTGTGTTGGAATAAGTAAACCACTGTGTTTCATTATCATAGAAAAATAAACTGAGTATCAAGCCTGCTGGCTTGCCAGAAGCAATTTTCTTGAGCTCTTGAGTTTTGCTTTAGCTTTTTTTTTTTTTTACTTTTATCATTTTTGATAGTGTAGATTCAAAGTTTTAAATGTCAACTGAAATCACAGCAGTTGCACCATAATCTAAGCACCAACAAACTCAGTCACCACTATTTGTTAAAGAAACTGCTGGACATCCTGCACTTGCTCATCAAGAGAGCAACAGCAGCTGCACATCAGCCTGATCTAACACAGCTTCTCTTCCAGGTTCTGAAACAGCAGAGTTCCCTGCAAAAGGAAATTACTTCCCTGTTGCATCAAACTCATGCAACTTTTAGACTGACCATTTATTCTCTACCAATTTTGTGGCAAATTTAGGCAATTGAGGAAACACTACAGATGCAGTATCTGAGAAAACTCTGATAGCCACCCAGCTGGCCACCATCTCACCCAAATGGAAAGAATACTTCCAAAGTCTTTATTTAAGATTTAAGATCTGACCTTACAGAATGCTGAAACAAAAGTCATACAACTTTCATACCTGGTTCCTAAGAGGAATCCAACTGAGGAGTGCTGAAAGCTTTTCTTATATTTTTATTGGTTAGAAAGGTGAATCTACCCAACCAAAAACGTGTTCCCTGGAAATGGGAACAAAATACTTTTTAGATAGCTCATTAATTTTTGCATGATTCCTTCATTTCACCCCAGAGCATTATGATGTCTGTCATCAGCATATGGAGTAAATGGACAGTGATTACATATTTTGAAAGTATTATATGAAGTCAAATATCCCAAAAAAAGAGAAAGTTGAATAGGCTAATCACATTGCTACTGCATTAATTTGGTTACTATCAGTAACCTGTATGTCTAAACGGCATTTATGCCATGGCATGGTAACAAAAATAGACGCATTTTAGAAAGACGTTATCTATGTAAACCTGTCACTCACTACATTTTAATAGAATCAACTAAAGCACACAGAATTCAAGTCTAAAAGAACCAAAGTGTGTTATAATAGTTAATTCTGAATACTTTCTTGGAGTAGGGAAAAGTATAGGGCAAAATTTTTGAAGGGAAGAGGTATTTTTGCTCACAAAAATTATCTGCAAACTTGTGACAGAATTTATGTGGGCAATTGTTGACATTGTATAAACAGATCTAGCAAATACACGTGCAAATGATCAGTACAGGCACCCAGCTGCAGCTGATGCTTTGCTTCTACCTTTGTGAATATTCTCCTGGTAACTGCATGCATTAATCCACTACTAGGATTACATTTTATGCAAGCATTTTTAGCACAGACACACCTCCACCCTCCTTGTTTGAAATGTGAGTGCTGGTGTATTAAAAAATATTTGGAAGATAGACTTATTAAAATAAATGTTGAAGAGAACACAGCGGGGTATATTTTCAGTGTGGAGCACAGAGATTTAACTGCATGACTTCCATTAGTTTTAATGAGAACTGAACAGCTAAATCCTCACACACCACACTGGAAGATTAACCCAGAAAACACACATTGTTTACTTTTTACTAATACTCTGATTATTACCACGTTCTTCCTCCTCCTCCTCTTCTTCCTCCTCTTCTTCTTCCTCCTCCTCTTCATCCTCCACATCTTCACCTTCCTCTTCATCCTCCTCTTCTTCCTCCTCAATCTCCTCTTCTTCTTCTCGATCTATCTCCTCATCATCCTCCTCCTCATCACCTTGCTCCTCATTATCGTCAGAATATTCCTCCTCTTCTTCATCCTCTTCTTCTTCTTCCTCTTCCTTTTCATCCATTTCCTCTGTTCCATCAGTCTCATAGCACTCATCTACTGAAGAGTTGTCTGCTTTAACCACAAAGGGTTTTCTTTTGGGGGCTGGTTCTTGGGGTTGTTTATCTTGTGTTTTTCTTTTTTTTGCCAACGGACAGCCATAAACACTGTTCAAAAATAAAAGATGCAAATTATTACACTATCCTCCAGATTTCATTTAGTCATATATTCTAATTCTACATCATGATCAGCTGCTGTTCTCAAAATGCATGTTTTCAAAGTAAAATGATGTTTAGGCAATGATAACCAAGGGGGAGGACACTTACAAAACCTGTGAAAATGCAAGTGACTATTATTTGCCTGAAAATGTCACACATACATGACAGCGTAACAGTTTCAGAAGTGATACAAATGTGTGTTTTTCCTTCTCATTCTATTTTCTCTTTGGCATGTTACACTCCGTTCTAAAGCAGATGAATATAGTTAAAAAACCAGCAAACTTGTCCTACTTGTAGCTAGCAGTACAACAATCAGGAATAAAGAAATGCTTCATAATTTTGTAGTATTCAGTATTTTGACTGTGTGCAGTTAAGATACGTTTCAATGAAGTTTAAATAATGAAAATATGATCATATTCTGAATGTTGTTGTTTATTATTATTATAAATAGTAACATAATAATAAAAAAATAATGAATCACTCTTAAATTCTCCACTTTTTTTCTCCGTTATATGTTACAAGGCTGGATAAATGGGAAAACAAGCTCCCCAACACAACCAACCCCAATAATTATCATGGCTAGTGTTTCAAGTGTTCTCATATCAAAAAAATCAAACAATAAACAAAATCTGTTGTCAATGAAGAAAGTCAGACTTTTAAAAAATTGAGTACCCCTTCCTTATTGATCATTTTAATGTATTTAAATGCAGTGTAACAGAAATAGTATTTCAGAGTAGTACTCTACCAGAGTAGCCACCTGTTTCTCAAAGGTCACATAATCTGTGTTTGTTGGACCTGATCTCCCTTGTGTAACCCCTGTAACCTTCTGTGCAGAGTGACTGCACACACACATTACTTTTTGTTCAAAGAACCTCATCTCTGAACTTCTTAATTGTGTGACTATAAATATTACTCAAGCTGTATCAGTTTTTAGCCTTCTTTCTGTGATTAACTAGTTTTGGGATATTTACACTGTTCTTTATAACCTTTTCTGCATATCTACTAATGACTTCCCCTTTCACGTTTTAGTCTTTCTCCCTTTATCCCAATACACCGAGGCCCTCTTATTTTCTTCCATTCTTATAATGCTTCATATTCTGTTGACAGACCACTGAAAAACCTGGGGCTTCACCACATTTAGTACTACAGATGTGCCCTGTGTGGCGTCCTCAGAGTCTTGATCTTGGTCTAATTTAATTGCATACCAGCAGCTATGCATCCCAATTACTTAAACTGCTACTTAGGTAAAAACAAATTTATTTAAGCACCCAATTACTTTATTTAAGTGCCTAACTTAGATATTGTCTTACCTAAATTTCAAACCACAGTCTGCCTGGCACACACATATCTAATGAACATACAGAGTCACAAAAGACAGTATTCATGGAAAACCTGCTACAGGAGACCTTCTCCGTGCAACACAGGTGCCTCTCCCTCTGTGGGGACAACAGGTGTCTTTAAAGTCTAATCCAGCATGCCTAAAATAACCTGTCTCCATTAACACTAGAGAGAAATATGGCATAAATTTTAAGTACGTCCGTCTAGCCAGATTCCAAAGCACCTCACTTGGGAGTAGGGTAGTAGTCCTAGTGGGATACGGATTCCAGACACCAGCATCTAAGTTGGGGCCTAGTGATACAAGCTAGAGGGGGAATAGATCGACAACCTCCAGACTCCAGAGCCATGCTCCATCCAGCAGGTCATGTGGCATATTCTGTGGAAGAGCATCCTCTTACAGAAGATGAGCCCCGGTGCACTTGGAAGCAAGAAACTCTGATGCAACAGGTGAGCAAAAGCCCAAATCTTCACTAATTTTAAGAGCCCTAAACCCGAAAAGTAGCAACCCCTAAGCTTCTGGTGTTTTCTGTTTGGACTACATTTGTTTCCATCTAAAGACACTTTGAAGTACAACCTATAAATATAGAAGAAATCCCTGTCCTAGATCACCACTACAGTTCATTGCCAAATGACTGTCCTGCCTCTTGTCCTGTGAAGTCCTCCTCTTGGTCAGGACTCAGCTGCCCAGAATCAAGAGGAAATGTAGGTTTTCCATGGAAAACATCCCACATCATCACAGTCAAGACAGAAACAGGAATTCAATATCCATTGGTCTGGACACTGCACAAAACCAGGGGCGAAAGGGAAGCACTGTTTCTTGTAGTTCTGACTACTCCAGGTTTATTTTGGTGCTTTCCCTGGTGCTATGGTGTTTCAGCAGCTGCCTCTTTAAAATCTCCACATGGAGCTCTGAAAGAAGGCAGAAGAATTTGTCCTCAGAACTGGAATTTCAGAGTGTGTGTCGTGCCAAGGAAAATGGAAGGATAATCAGGGAGGAACCTGCTTCATTTAGGTGTCTAAAAGAGGCTGCATCCTGGAAAACAAAGAGTGGATCACATCCTAGGGCTCAGGCAGCTTTTAGAAACTTGTGTATCAGTTCAGTATGATTTAAGGGAACAGGTTAACATTTACTGAATGGTTGTGTCTTTGCTTTCTTGGTTTCTGTTCCTTCTCTTTTGGAGGCATACTACCCTCACTATAGCTTTTTCCAATGCCATTATTTGTTAAATTGTATTTTCTTAAAATCTTGGTATTTATTTCCAAAGATGTGAGTAGGCTTACGCCCAGAAATCCCCAGGATTTTTTTCTTCCTCTTATTATAACCTTCTTAGAACATTTTAAGAGGTAATGATGACACTTCAGGTAGCTCTGAACTAGAAGGGCACCCACAGATGTGTAACTTTTTTCCCCACTAGCATTCATAAAAACTCGAATTTTTCATAGAATCATGGAATGGCTTGGGTTGGGAGGGACCTTAAAGATTATCTACTTCCAACCCCCCTGCCATGGGCAGAGACACCTTCCACTAGACCAGGTTGCTCAAAGCCCCATCTGACATTGGACATTTTGTCACACTAAAGCCAGAAAATTAACTCCATCCTGGCCCAATCTTTTTTCATTTATGAACAGTAAATACTTTTAACAGCTTTCATCTAGTAATGCCCCACAACAATCTCTTTTGGAATTCACAAAAGTGTAAGAAGTGAAGCAGAGGACAGGGGGATAACAAATACATCTATTTTGGTTTGAACTGTTGTTTAATTTTTGTATTTGACAACTAAGAAGAACTGCATGACTTTTTAGATACAAATTATTGGTCAAAGGCAGAAAGAAATTGTCACTGCCCTTTTTTGTCATCTTCAGTACTTTTTCATATCTTTATGGTCTTCTACACAATATTTTATAAAGTTTGTGAGAATCTAAGGCATTACTTGGGATTCAGGGCCCCCCTGGAAAGTGCATAACTGGCAGTGGAAATCAATTCCAGTTAGCTGCCCAATGACTTTGATGCTTTTATAAATCTCATTAAGTAACTATTTGGAACTCAGCTATTCAAGCGAAGTTGTGAACTTTGACTTTAGTTTATAACTTTATGAATCTATTCTCAGTGTCTTTGCTCATACACCTAAAACTGAGGACACATCAGCAGCTACAAGAAACAAGTATTTGTATATTTTAATGGTTGGGTCCAACACTAAGGCTTGGAAATATATAACTTTTCCAAGGGTTATACCAGTTCATAGAATCACGGAATGGTTTGGGTTGGAAGGGAGCTTAAAGATTATCTATTCCAACCCCTCTGCTATGGACAGTGACACCTTCCACTACACTAGATTGCTCTAGGCCTTGTCCAAGCTGGCCTTGAACACTTCCAGGGACGGGGCATCCACAACCTCCCTGGGCAACCTGTTCTAATACCTCACCACTGTCACAGCGAAGAATTTCTTCCTCACATCCAGCCTAAATTCCTCCTCTTCCAACTTCTAACCATTACTCCTTGTCATATCACTAGTAAACTTCAACTCAGCCTTTGTCAACTCTCCTAATTAATTTGTACCAGATATTCCACAACCCTGAACCTGGTTTTGTCTGTACTTGGATTTATACTTGACAAACCATTGCTGATTTTTCATATAAAACCTTTATAAGGCTGGCTTGCACTGGCTTCCTTGTGCCTTTCAGCTGTATACCTCACACAGCTTACATATACCCAATGTGCTGTAGACTTCATAGACTGAAAGAGTTAAAAAAATCTTCACCATGTATTTCAGAAACCTGGGAAACAGGCCATCAGACCTGAAGCCTACTGTCAAGCTGCCCTATTTTCTTCTTTTTCTTTCTTAACCTGCTCCGCTCTCATCCTTTGTTTCATTAATTTTTCAGATTCTGCCTTCAGGACACTTCTCTCTGTTTCTGGCATGTTCCCTGTGGTCTCTCCAGAGAGCACACCAAGGGAAAGGCTGTGCTGGCTTCCCAGCAGCCTCTGCCACTGACTTCCCCACATATGGATATTACAGTCTCTCCCACTGACCTCTTGTTCCTCATATATTTGTGAAAGCTTGTCCTTACAGCTTCTGCAATTTTCTCTACATTTTCAATTTTGGGTCCTGTGATCATCCCCTTATTTGGTTATTTTTAGACTTGTTTATCCCTGCTCAGAGCATTGACCGCATTGATTCATGTGTCGTGTCTGCCTTTATCCGTTCTTTCATTGCTCCCTGTATTTCCCTGGTCAGCTGTCTTTGTCTTATTTTCTCCTCACGCTTCAGCTCTCTTGGCTTTCAGCAGGGTATATATTTGGGCTTCCTGAAACACACTTTTGAATATTCTACACTGCTTTGCTGTGTGTCTCAGTCACCTCTGGTTTTGGGAATCTGTCATGAATAATTCTTGTGGAAAGAATGTTGTTGAATTTCATAGTGATAATCTCCAAGAGGACATATAGACATTAATAATCGAAGAAATAGAAGAAATAATATATCATTTTATACTCCTTAGTTAGAAGATGACTTGTGGTATTTTTTTAACTCTCATGCAATTTTTCTCCATTAAAAACTTGATGATACTACTCACTGATATATTTAGTAGGAGCATTGTTCAGGAAATACATATTTCTTGTCTAGAGTTGAACACATTGATTTTTAATATATTTTATTACTAATATAAAATATTTTCCAGTATAATTAGTATGGTTATTATTTCTAATCTAGAACAATTAACATATGTATTTAAATATACATAGCATAGGACCAAGGAAATAGAAGGGATTTTCTAAATCAGATACTGACCAACAGTTTTCCCTCCACGATACGCCAACTCACACACCCAAGTTGGAACATGACACCTTCATCTGGAGGAGGTTTTCCTCTTAGAGGAAAACAAGAAAATGAGAAAGGGAGGTTATATGACTATTAAGACTTTAAATACCTAGTTTGGATAAAGTAATTCTTACGTGCCATGTTTACCAGCATTCTTTTTTCATTTGTATCTCTTTTCTATTAAATCTAGTATTTCAGATGCCTCATGCTATAAGATACAAGTGAAGAAAAATAAGATGATGCCAATGTTATGCTCTAAATCTGAATAATATTTTTCTTGGAGTATTGTTAACTTTTTCTTTCTTAGTAGCACTTTGAAAAATCTTATGAAATAATTTTTAAATTAAAAAGTGTCCTCAGTAACACTGTTCTCATTCTTTTTTTTCATGAGAGAATTTAATTTAACAGAAACCAAAACATTTGGTAGGGAATAGGATCTAAAAATTTGTGACACAAATACCTAAAGAGGTTATCAGAAACACTAAATTAAGTACTTTAGTATCTGAAGTGGCTGTGAGGTGGAACTTTATCATATTGTCATAGGTTAGCAAGCATAGTCCTGGATGTTCTTGCAAAGGGGTGCTTACAGCTTCCTCTATGACCTAACAGAACCTATCAGCTGGCCAGTTTGAATATGGACAATTCTTTAAGCCACTTAAAGTTGTGACCGCCTCTGTGATGCACACTTAAGAATAGTAAACCCTGAGGCAGAGGCTCTGTCTCGTTTCCAGTGCTGGGACAGGTGGCTGCAGGCCCCGTGCGGGGGCCAGCGGGCCCGGCCCAGGCCCTGCTCGGGCCAGGCCACGGCCATCCTGGAGCCGATGGGCCCTGTTCCACCCACAGAACCCCGCCCCAGCAGGGCTGTGGGCAGCCAGAGCGGCTTGGCTCTCCCCCCTCTCCACTGCGATAAGCCACATTCCAGCTGCAAGGCCTAGGTGAGATTAACCCTTTTAGTTCTGTGAAGAGCTGAAAACCTGAGGGAAGAGAGAGAGGAGATGCTTAAAGCTGAAATTCTGTTGTGAAGCTATGATATGTCAGAGTACTCGTTGTAATTCCATGAAGATATGGGGGGTGGAGTGTTCAGTTCAACTTGTGAGCAAAAGCACCTGCACTGAGATAGGCAGATGATGACGCAGCTGTAATTTCCTGAGAAGTTTGAACAGGGAGAGATGGAAGCGATGAGGACTTCTGCTCCAAATGGGAAAGGAGAAAACCTCAGTTCCTAGAGATGCTCCCAGAGATTTCTTAGAGATGAAATGCTCCCAGAGATGGGTGAAGAGAACCTTTGTTTCTGAACGGCTCAACCTTAAAATCGTACCCCAAAAAACTTCAAGAGTGGACCCTCGAAAGCAGTTGTGGGAAAGCCACAAGTTGGGGGAAGGGACTCGCATGTGAGCAGAGAGACTCCTCTTCCTAAATGGACTGAACAAAGTTATTTGGAAGTGGGCAGCTGTCTCGTTGTGATAATGTGTTCATAGCATGGGCAAGAGAGACTCCTCTTCCTAAATGGACTGAACAAGGTTATTATGGAAGTGGTAAACAGACTGAACATCTCAAGGGTTGTCTTTTTACATTGTCAGTGGGAGAAGGGAGGAAGGTGGGGGGAGGAGAAGTGTTCTGAAGGTGTGGTATGGTTTTTTTTAAATTATTTTTTCCTTTCTTCTTTTAGGTCTGTTAATAAACTTCTTTGTATTCTTTCAAGATTGGTGCCTGCTTTGCGTTTCTCCTAATTCTTATCTCACAGAAGATAAACAGTAATGAGTATTTTGGGCCAAACCACTACAAATATACATCTATATTTAAGATAGCAAATTACGAATTATATTCTTGGAAGCAAATTTCTGCTTAAGGCTTCAGGCAGAAAGTTCCCAAGGCATCTATACTTGTCCCACTGGATATTGTTAGGTATTATTTTTGGTTTGGACTAGGTAACTTCCAAGTCCAGACCTCCAGATGAAGAGTTTTAGGGTAAAACAATTTTAAAGTTTTAGAGAAAACAGGGATTTATCAGTTAAGTCGTCTAACAAATCCAGCCTTTTAAGAATGAGCAAATCAAATTAATTTGCATAACACTGCAACGTTTTCAATTACTCTTAAGGCAGTGACTATTATCTTGAAAGGGCTGATACTATCAATTGATAGAAATTGACCAGAAAATAAATATTTAGATTCCAGAAAATCCTACAGCTTGAATTTCCTGCACTCCAGTAGGCTGCCCTTCCCAGAAGACTATGCAGTATTATAAAGAAGAGCTAGTAGCTCTACTGGTGAAGTTGGATTAATGAATTGTTAGGAATGAAAGAAGGATAATAAATTCAGAAAAAGAGATTAACTCTAGCCTAGTGATTTGCCTACTCAATTGCAAGAATAAACTCCATCTGAAGATGATTTTCCATCCATATTTGAACACTGCTTAAAGTATAAAGTAGCCAAATTGCTACAGGAATGAGCAGCAGTGGACAGTGCTAATTGCAGGGTGGTAAAGTCAAACTTCATGTGGGAAATTAAAAATTGCTTCTCTAAGCCACACTGGTCAGGAATCTTTTCTACCCCACAAAAGTCCCACATAATGACTGCATACTCTTCTGGAATATGGGAGGTGTTGAGCCAAACCTTCCCAGGCTGTGAAAGCTAAAGTCCAATCACTAAGCTATAGAAGAGAAAATGGGCAAAGCAACAGGTCAAAGTCCAAGCAAGATATGGTGGTTTGGGGCTTTTATTTTAGCGACAGCTAATTGCAGCCTAGAAGATGGAGCTGGGACACTCTGTTTTGCTGCTTCCAACCAGATGGATTAAAATTCTCTGTGCTAGCATCCTATGTGCTATGAATCCCAGTCTAAAAGACTAGCTTACTCAAATCTGCTTTCCAGGAGCCTGCTGGCAACTGAGCCAGAGCCTTGAATACTGTTCCAGAAACAGGCATGCTTCTTGCAACCATTGCACTGCCAAGCACCGTAGCATCTAAGTCCATTTACAGAATGACTGCCCTAATCCCCATCCTCTCAGCTGGAGTTAGGCACTAATCCAGAGTCAGTGCTTTGGAAAAACTGGGTTCCCATTCATGTTTTACATGCTTAAATATTTTTGGAAAAGTGTGCCCAAATTAATATGCTTTTATCTATTTAAATTATAATTTAAATTAACAAATATCTTATAAAATACAATAAACTAATCTCTACAGTTTTTCTGTATTTCAGGCTTTCTCATGGGTTTCTGCCTCTGATTAAATAAACAGATTCTTATAAGCAGGAAGTGCTTTTATGTATGCAGTATCAAAACACACCATCTTTGCTTCATTTATTTGTACCAAATATGACTTTGTTGACTTTTCAGTTTAGGTATGTGTATGTATACAATAGTAACTCGGTTCAGTGAAAACTATTAATTTACCTTAATAGGAACAAGCTAAAGTGACAGGAATGAGTGAAATGTAGAACATTCAGACCACTTTTCCTTCTGGATTTGCAAATATTTACTCTTCCACATTATGGAACAGTAAGTAAAATTACAGAATTTCCCAGAAGCATGTTGGATGACAAAATGCAGAGAAAGAGGATGTGATACTTTCTTCACAGAATTTTAAAAGCCAACTCTAGCCTTTTGCACCTCAGAGCCATTTTAAACATATGAATAGCCATGAATATACCACATATCTACCCATATAAAGCAATATTTAATTAAATGAACCTCAAAGCAAAACTTGTGTCTAAAAACCAGCACTGCCAAAAGGAGTTAGAAGTAACAAATAATATGAGACAGAATCACGTGCCAGAAGTAAATCATGGAGCTCAAAACTCAAGTGTTTTTCTTTTAGAAATTCAGATATTGAAATACATATTTTTAAACAAAATAAAGTAGAATAGCTTTGATGTAGTTAATACAGTCACACTACATTAAGTCAAAGCACGAATCTTTTATTTTATTTTATTTCATTTCATCTCCATGTGAAGCATCTACCCACCCCAGTTCACTGAGACTCCAAAATGGTGTAACTGAACCCTGTGAGGAACACTGACAAACTAACCTGGCCCTCTGGCTGGTGAGATCATTTCATCCACCAGCAAAGCCTCTGCTCTTGGGACATTACAACTAAAAGGAAACTAAGTTTTGCAAAAACTAACCCATTCAAAAAAGTTTATTTAATTGGTTGAATACAAGAGCTGTTTAGTGAAGAAAAACGAGGCACAGCAATGTATTTCTAAGTGTTGTACAAATACATGGGAAAACTCCGAGCCATGGAGAGCTCATTTAAAGCAAGATATAAAAAATATATGTAACACATTATGGCACTAAAAACTTATGTGGCAGCATAGATTAGCAAAGTACATGCCCTGCAGTTGTAGATTATTCTGAAGTATTTATATAAATAAATCAATACAATATCTGATTGCCCAATGACTTATAATGTCATTGATGGGGTTCATCTCTCACCTACCATGGCTTCTAAAACCTAAGTCTATACATGTCACGCTCAGCTCCCTTCATAACTCAGGGCAGAGAAACAGGAACCTCCTGGGAGGCTATTCATCTTACCTTTCTAGACACTTTGCCTAGTGACAATAAAGGGAGGTGCTGGTGATTAACTTGTATTTCTACCACTTAGGAATCTGTTAAAAGTGAGACAAGTCCAAGAATTTTTCTCTCTCTTCTTTTTCTTTTTAATTCTCTCCAGATTCAATAAAGACAGTACCTAATAGAATGTAGAACCATGTACCGTAATACTTTCATAATGAGAAACCCAAAAACCTGTTTCTTCCCTTTCTGCAGCTGCTCTATCACATAACATGAATAATTCTCCTCCCTACAGCTTCACAATCTTTTCAAGACTACCTGTATGTTCCAGTGTCAGACAAATGCTGGAGTTTCTAATCTTAGGATAGCAAATACCCAACTTAACTGTATGTTCAAGCGCCAGACAACACAATTGATAATGTCTTGTTGCCAGAACCTTGAATAGTGGGGCTGATCAACGAGTGCAGGACAGTGCGAAGAGCACAGGTTTAATGACTCATTGATTCATTAGATGAAATGCATATAATCAAGTTTTGCCAAGTGGCTACTGATTCTGCGCACTTTGATGTTGATTTAGATGTAACCCAGACACATAAAAATGGGAACGTGCAAAGCCAGTGACCATTTCTGCACTAACTCAAAGAACACTGACTTCTGCACTGAATCAAAATCCTGAGGTCCACATTTACTTAAAAAAATATCTAAACTTGAAGAAAAACTTTGGGAAAGAAAACCTTCTATTTTTCTATATAGAGATGAAAATGATGGCTACATTGTTGAATAAAAGCATCATCTAGAGCTGTCAAGGTGTCCAGATTTGTGTGTATCCTGTGTTTTCAGCCTCAGTGGTAATGACAACTTTGTTTACAGGTAGAGGGAAGGGCAAATTCCAATTTATTTATTTTTCATTATAATGCCATATCATAAAATGGAAAAGTTCACAATCAATCATCACCAATTTGAAAGGGTCAGAATATGCTACAAGAGTGCATCTATCAGTTACAAAACATTTTTGCACAGTCACAATGTTTGAGCCTTGAACATGATATGAAACCTTTCTATTCCAATATTTTAAATGTGATTTCCTTTAAGCAATTCAACATGCTAAGTCCAAGCATTCAAAAACCAAGGGAAATAAACTGCTGGAAATCAAAGGTGGTTCATGTAGCTATACTGTCCATCATTTAAAAACATGGCTAGATACCTATAAGTAAAATCAACCACTTAGACATAGACCTGATGGATCATATTTAATAAGAACACAGTAAGTCAAACTATCATTCTAGCATGTACTTAAGTATTGAGTAATAGAGTATACTGTCATTTCATCATTCCTATAATGTAGGGCTACTATAGTGACACTTTCAGCTACTGATTCCTATCACAAATACTCATATCAACATTTCTGCATAGACACACAATAGCACTGACTCCTGACTTAATTTTAACTAAGAAGGACATATGGCTCAGAATTAAGAAATACAACAATTTTCCCATAACTATAGCAGTAAGATTCTTACTTGATCAAAAAAGCTAACAGCTACAGAATATAACCAATGGAAAGGAATAATAGTGTGGAGCAGCCTTCTAACACAAGACTCTCATCAGTAAACATCTGAAAATACAGGAAAAAAATGACAAAAGCAAAGTGATACAAGCTCAAACACTTCAGTGCTTATGTACCAGAGTCTCACCGCCAGCTTAAGCCACAGGATACTTCTCTGTCTTGCACAGTTGGTTACGAGTCATTCAAGTGTGAAATATTCTAAATTCAGGTTGTTAAAGGATTGAGAACCTCTGCCCCCCTGCCATGACTTACACCCTGAAAAGCATATATTTGTTTGTGATAATAATCTACTCAACTAGTATCCTTCTGCAGCACACAGAAGTTGTTTGCTGCAGTATTAGGGAGTCTTGCAGGTAGTATTTCCACTAAGTTACAAGCTTACCTTTCATAAAGAAATTGGTTCAAGCTGTTGGCAGACTCTAAGAACAAATCTACATCTCATGTTCAGTTGATATTTTTTCAGCTTTTATTTTTCATTATTAGGAGAACTAGAAATATTCTAGTCTAAAAATGAAAGCTTACCTCTTAGGCTAATCACATGACTTTAAAAACCGGATATCTAAATGGCTTTGCCTCAATCTGGTCTTTTTTTGATATATCTGATGAAAGGAAGGATGCCTGTTCAGGTAAAAAACCCAAACAAAGGAGCCGAACTGAATCCCATCACATTCTAGTCCAGAATAAGAAGGCTTCAACTTGAGTCATATCACAATTTTAAAAAAATACTATGGCATATAATGTTGCTTTTTATAGCCGATGGTGAGTTCCATTAGACTGTAGAAGAATCTCTGAAGGAAAATGAAAATAGCCTCCCAAGAGAGTGGAAGCACCACACAGCATGGTTTAAATGTGGCAGCTGGGCTGTGGGTGGAAATGGCGGTTTCCACTGAAAATCTGCTGCCAATATACCTCCTATGGCTAGATTTTTAAGAGAAATGTGGCAGTTATCCCTCTCTGAATTTCAGCTGCTCAGTTTTAAGAATGCATAGACAGGATAGGTATCAAGACTCAATAGTGAAAGGTCCAGAATTATGTTTTGTCCAAGGACCAAAGAGTAAAATTGAGAAATGACTGGAAGCAGAAATAGGAAGATGGCAAGAGGGGGAAAAGATTCTTTAGTTTTAAAAGATAAAAACCAATTTTTTAGAAAGTGTGTGCTACTTCAAAGGCTACTTTAATTATTTTTAATAGTTTGAGGTATTTGATGCTTAACACATCTCACTGAAAGTAGGTGTCATGGTTTAGCATAGTTTGGGTTTTTAGTTAAAAGGGCTCCATCAGCCACGGAAGTGATTCTCTTGCAAAGAGGTGCTTACAGCTTCCTCTATGACCCAAGAGAACCAATCAACTGGCTAGTCTGAATGTTGGCAACTTTTTTTAGCCACTTAAGAAGCTTGACAGGCCTCTGTGATCCACATTTAAGAATGAACAAACCCCAGGAAAGCTCTCTTGCTTCCGGCTTTTGGACAGGTAACTGGGGGGCCTGCGGTGCGGCCCCAACGGGGCCGGGCCGGGCTCTGCTCGGCGTGGCCCGGCCAGGTCAGCTGCAGTGCAGCTTGGCTGAGATCTCAGCCGCTTCTGCTCACTGGACACCCAGCGCAGCCCCCTCAGTGCAGGCCGGGCCCGCCGGGAGACAGCCACCCCGGAGCCGTGAGGCCCTGTTCCATCCGCAGCCCTGCTCCGTGCAGGCGGCCCCGCGGCTCAGCCAGGCCGGCCCTCACCCAGTGCGGCCGAAATTCATCTGAGGCCGCTGCCTGGCAAAGAGCATGTGAGCAACAGCGATAAGCGAATTCCAGCTGCAAGGCCCGGGTGAGATTAACCCTTTTAGTGCTGTAAGATTCTCCAGAACAGACGAAGCCTGCAGACATCAATCCTCTCCTGAGTCAGAGGAAGAGGAAAGGTGAAGGCACGTGAAGAAAACACCATAGAGACACCAAAGTCAGTGAAGAATGGAAGAGATTAAAACCCGAGAGAGGAGAAAGAGGAGATGCTTCAAACCTAGAAGCTGAAATCCTGTTGTAAGGCTATGGTGATGGACTATGATATATCAGAGTACCCGTTGTAATTTCATGAAAGTATGGGGGGTGGAGCGTTCAAACTGCAACTGTGAGCAAAAGTACCTGTGCTGAAATAAGCACATGTTGAAGTAGCTGTGATTTGATGAGAAGCTTGAACAGAGAGAGATGAAAGTGATGAAGACCCTTGCTCCCAGGGGAGGAGGAGGGCCTCTGTTCCTGGAGCTGAAGATGCTCCCATAGATAGATGAAGAGAACCTTTGCTTCTGAACAGCTCATCCTTAAAATGGTACCCCAGTAGCTCAAGATTGGACCCTTGGAAGCAGTTGTGGGAAAGCTGTATGTCAAGGGAAGGGACTCACATGCGAGCAGAGAACCAACCCAGGCGGCTGTCTTGTTGTGACACTGAAGCCATGAGAGAACTGTTTCTTGTGGAGATGTCTCCATAGCATGAGCAAGAGAGACTCCTCTCCCTAAGTGAACTGAAAAAGATTATTATAGAGGTGGTAAACTGATTGAAAATCTCAAGGGTTGTCTTTTATGTTGTCAGTGGGAGAAGGGAGAAAGGTGGGGGGAAGTGTTCTGAAGGTTTAGTCTGACTTTTTTCCTTCTTTTAGGTCTGTTAATAAACTTCTTTATATTCTTTTAAGTTTTATGCCTGCTTTGCTTTCCCCTAATTCTTATCTCGCAGAAGGAAAATAAGTAAGTAATGGATATTTTGAACCAAACTACTACAGTAGGCTAGAAATATGTTAGTTACTTTTAAAAGTGTTCCCTTTATAGTTGGGGATTTATCATGATAATAGTTGTGGCAACATCACATGTCATCACAAATAACTTTGAAGGACTTCAGTTTAGCTGAGTAAGTTCCTTATATAATAAATTCCCCACTGGTAGTATGTAGGTATATAAGCCTGGGAATCACAAGAGTAAGCATGCGCAATATCCATGCTAAGAAACACAAAGTATTATGAAAAGAATGCTTCTAAAATCACTTTTCCCTTCTTGATGTCTGCACCTAATTGCAACTCTGTTTTAGGCATAGTCTTGAAAATATGACTCATAACCCAAAAAAACCCACTTTCTGATGCAGGTACAAAAGTCATGCCTGTAGAATGGATGGCTACTTTATTGATTTCTCTTTTGATACAGGTGGTATGTCACTGTTATCTTTTTTTCTTTTTAATGACAATTCAACAATTTTAACAAGGTTAAAAAAATTGTCAAGCAAATGGAACACCCTTTTTTTGTTGGGTTTTTTTGGGGAGGGAGGGGGTTCTTTTTGTGTTTTTTTTTTCTTTGTTTTGTTTGTTTGTGTTTACCCGAACAACCTTTTATGGCTCCAAATCTGGTTCCTCTAGAGCAGTCCTTTAACCATCAGACTAACCTCTCTCTCTCTTTCTTGGTTCTCTGTAAGAAACCTCACACTTCCTTCTGTCCAAAGGTCCGACTTCAACAGCTGGGAAAGAAGGATCCTTGCCAGTCTTCACTTGTCATCATTTTGTTATGGCTCTGGCTTGAGTATTAACATGATGCTTGCATCCATTCAGGGTGGTGGAAAAACCAAAGCAGTATGTTGCTTCCTAAGTCACACTGCTGGTCCAGGATGCACAACTATCAAGAATTCTTTCAGTGAAAGGGGTGTGACTGCTATTCTGTCTATAGAAAGGAGGTGCCTGCATGTTAGTGTGAGCAGAAATACCTGCTGTGCCTTCTGGATCAGAGGACGCTGGTACCTGCAGCCTGCAAATCTCAAACATTCTGGCAGGTTGAAAGCCCTGAGCAGCACAACTTAGCTAAGCTGGCAGCACTTCTAGAAATACACAAATAGGTTTTCTATTACAAGTTTGGTCTACTACAGACTTGGTAATTTGTGGATCCTTGTCTTCAATTTCAGTACCAAAGGTCTACTTGTAGTTGTGCTTTAGAATTTTGTGCTTGTTTTCTGATTTATATGTTGTGAAATGCTTCTTGTGGAAATCCCAGCTGTAGAAATTTAATGGTGGAAAACTGTTGTCTCATCTCTAATTGACGGGTAAATGTACTATACAGAGGGTGGGCCAGATGCAAGATTACATTTTGTGTTGAAAATATCTGGAAGGTTTTGAAGATAGGGATGAAAAGCTGCATAGGTATGACGTCACTTCAAATTATCTGATATCATGCAAAGCTATATTGCAATATAGGTAAATCATTCCTGACTCTTCACCAGATGATTCTTAGTTTCCTTTTTGTTTAAAAAATAGGGATGCTGGTATAATCTCATTATCCCTATTTCTCAGACCAGCCAATAAACTTTTGTCTCTCTGTGAGTTTGCGGTTTTTTACAGAGTTCTAGAGCAACATCATTACAAAGTGCCCTGGTGTAAGAGGAATGAAATTAAATTCCTCCTTACAAAAGAGATCAGTTTAACCCATAATATACCTAAAAACTACAAAAAAAAATAGGTTCTAACCAATCTAAGCTAACCATGACAGTTCTGTTGTGGTTCTACCAAGCTGTCCACTAGATTGATTTCCAAATCTGACTGACTGCTGTAATTTTTAAAGAACAATCAACAATTACAGCAGACAGAAAAAGCTAAGTGTTTTCTGTTTTATAGTTTTGATTAAATGCTAACATTTTAAACAAGTGACTCCACTTTCAGTTAATGCCATTTTAATTGTTCAGTCCTTCGTCCTTCATCTTTTTAATAACATAACTGGAAGCAGCAAGCTTGACTACTAAGGTTTGAAGTTAACACAGCAGTCAGAATTTATTTGCAGTCTTTCTAAAATGGTATTATTTTTATAACTCTGACTCAGTTTCTGAGTCTGTCCTTCTCAGTGATCTCTTTAGGTCTCACAAGCCAAGCAAAGCCAGGCCATGTCAGTTCTGAGAATGTCAGTATTTTCAAGAAACACCTAGATGCTGCAGAGACAGTACTACAACTCACAAAGTAATACACTTGCCTTGCCAGAAGCACTGAAACAAATTTGCCATTGTGGAAGGGACAGAAGAACTGTAAAGCTGGTAATTCCTTATGTCACATGGAATTAAATAGAAGACCTAAGTATATGTGTTTTAAGAACTAGAAATGTTAATTCCAATGCCTCAATCAAAATAAAGGCATGCAATTACATTCTGTCACAATCATTTCTACACTTTCAGACAGAAAAACAATCTACTATTTTTTTTTCTTTCCATCCCAAACTCCTATGCCCCATAAATGTGTGCTGGTAAAAAGTTGCTACAACCAGTCTTGTGAGTCAATGTGGTGTTATAAATGTACTACAACATTATAAGCAATATGACCTTCGGTGTCATGTGAAATCAAGTACTTAACACTGCAAAACGGACTGAGGCTACTGACTTACATTTGCGAAATGTTTTAAAATTAACAGTTGAAAAAGCTTTACGAGCATAAAATAGAGTTACCCTAGTAAATTGGCTGCTCTCAGCCATCCATCTCACTGGGGCCTTGCATCTTCTACTTCTTTTCACAAAGTACGGGATATACAGAGAATTTTGCAAGAAATAAGTTTCAAAACCAGGGGTTTTTAGTCTGGTAGCTACTGACATGCAAATATCTACAAGACTCGTGTCAGAGATAATCAATCACATATGTCATGATGTATGATATATCCTCTTGTTTGAGATGACAGTTTGCTTGTCCCCTTCTCCTGAAGTGGTACATATGGCTACTAAGAACCAACAAACCATTAATCCTCATTGATTATTCTAGAAGAAACCATGCCCAAGCAAGATCTGCATTAAATTCTAGTAAGCAATTCTAGTACATTTTTCTTACTGTCCTTGCAAATACTAAATAACAAGAAAACATTTGGTAATTTTTGTAAAAATGAATTTTGAAATGAAAAGGATGGTCTAAAGCAAGAGGCACTGGAGTAGAACTCAGAGGTGTGACTCAACTTCTGTCAGGGATGCAAATTTCTTGTGCGGTAGCAGAGTCACGAACTCCTGGTTTGCCAAGGGAGCAAAAGCATTACAGCTCTGTTTCTATGCATAGCTGCACAGTGAAATTCTGACATCCAAGTGAAGTATGTTTGTTCCTCTTCTAATACCTAGGGACATGTAGGCACTTAACACACAGCAGAATTCAGACACTGTAATCTGGGCTGGTGGAAGGTATTTTCTGTAGCGGGGGATTTCCACTCCTGGAATTAATCACTTTAAGCCTTCTTTTTTTTTCTCACAGAAACAGATTAACTCAGTCTTTTGACTTGGAGATGGTCAGGGGAGAAATCACAATCCCAGCCTTAGCAATTATCTAATCTAGAACACACAGAAATGTGTGAGCAATTTGTGTTTAATATCCTCTTTTGCCATGGGTAACTGAAGCTTCATTTTACACCTCTCAGGAGACTGCTTGCTCATGAGATTTCATAATAATCTAGGTTGAGAGTGCCCACTTCTCTAATACTTCATGTGAAACAAAACATTTAAATGTGCTTTACTACCAGTGAAGGATTCATTCAATTCCTCTCTAAAATTACTGTCTCCTATATGAAGTGCTAATGCTGGGACTGAAAATGTGGTTCTTTCATCTCCAACTGACTGCTCAAAAATTACAAAACTATATCCTTCCTTCTCCTTTTGAATACACATGAAGAAAAAAGAATGCAAGCATCCTGACATCTTAACTTCTTTATAGTATAGAATGCAAGTTCCCAGAAGATGGGAGAAACCATCTCCAACCAACTCCATATGGAGTCCTAACCCTATTGACAAAGAAGAAACAGTGGGAGAGTGGCATGTTTCTATGGATCACAAATTGGGGGGCTTTCAAAAGTACTTCCTACACTGAAATAAGCAGATGAGAGATTAAAGATATACTATCTACGCTATGTACTTAGTATGGCATCAAGGTGCCCAAACAAATGTTTTCACAGGTCTCATGAGGATCTGCTGACAGAACTGGGGTTACAGAGGCTGGAAAGATGGAGCTGAAGGGAGACCTTATTAGTCTCTACAACTACCAGAAAGGAGATTGTAGGCAGGTGGGGGTTGGTCTCTTCTCCTAAGTAACAAGTGATAGGATGAGAGGGAACAGCTTTAAATTTTGCCAGGGGAGTTTAAGGTTTGGTATTGGGAAAAAAATTCTTCAGTGAAAGGATTATCAAGCATTAGAACAGCCTGCTCAGGGAAGTGTTTGAGTCACCATCCCTACAGGTATTTAGAAGACATGTAGATGTGGCACTTGGGGACCTGGTTTAGTGATGGACTGGACATTGCTGGGTTAATGATTGTACTCTATCATCTCAAAGGTCTTTTTTCAACCTTAACAATTCTATGACTCTCAATTTAGACAAGCTTAATGGTAAAAGTATAGTTCTACTGTGACTTCAGAGTTGGACAGAAAACAAGAGAGCACTTATGAGAGTCCACCCTTTGGACTTAAGGCATAATTTGAATGCATGCCAGCTTTTAGCTCTAGTCTTTTTTCTGAACACCTGTTCCCCGTTCACCAAGTACAGGTAAGATTTTCTCCTGGAGACATTAGGAGGGTGTAAAACAGCAGCAGGTGCATATCCTTGATGAATTTCTTCCACAAGAATCAGCTGAACAGAAAGCATTCATCCACTACTTGCGCATCCAATTCAGTGGCCGGCTTGCTACTTTAAATAAAAAGTTTGATGGTAGAGAAATCTGCCCCAGTCCCAGGGAACTGAAGGCAAAAACCCTTTTCTTTAAATGACTGTTATTGGCATTTAAAGTCAATCATATCCTGTCCTATCTCAGTATATTTTATAGTATTAAAATTTTTTATTGTAAGTCATGGATTTGAGACACAGCCCTAACTTCAGTCACAGGAATATTTTCTCTTAGGCGTTAAACCCCTTCTTCACTCTTCCATGGATACTTACAGCATGACACTACTATTTCTTGCAAATAACTAAAAGACATTAGGTTCTTTCCAATCCCTTTTCACGTCACCAGTAAGCTTCAAGATTTTCTTGGGAAGGTGATTCAGGTAGTAGCCAGAAAACTAACTTAACCTGGTTAAAGTGATCACCGTTTACAATGTCCTAGGCCACAGAGTGCTGAGGATGTCTTCAGGAGCTATCTATCCCCTGGGCACTTTTAATTCTGTGGATGTATTTATTTTGATTTATTATTGCCATCAAAGAGGCTCAGGACTACCTCTCCTTTCCCTGTCCTGAGCTGACACCACTAGAAGCAGTACTTCATATCAACCACTAATAAGAAGTGATGTGTTGGAAAGGGCTGTCTCAACTTATTGAAAAACTTCAGCAGAAGTCTTTAAAGACACATCATGGCGTATTTTTAGGTCTCCTTCATATTTGAGTTGATTTCTTATATTCTTTCTTCATATTCTTTTACTAACTCAGGTAATACCTGGGGTGCTTGATCTCATAAAATATGAATATTTGAAAGAAAAGATAACTATAATTTTATTTATTTATTTATTACATATATGATTTCTCCTGCCTCCTTTTTGATGATTCTAGCAGAGTTCAGATCGTTTTCACTGAGGTGGAGAAAAAAGAGCAGGGCAACCCTGTTCTGATAGCATGGGTGCCACCTACAGATAGAACTTTTTCAAAGTCATGTGTTATTTGTGTTTTGTGTGGACACTGGAGCAAGGAATAAAATGGGGTTCCCTGTCCATCCAGCTGACAGTACTCACCAGTAAATTTTCCTGTCTCCAAAGCTTTGACTTAGGATGTTCCAATGCACAAGCCATTTTTCAACACACAGTAGCCATGCTGCTGCTCAGAACTGCTGGAAGGAGGATGTAGGCAGCTCCATAGTACTCTAAACTCAGTGCACAACGTTGCTTGTGGCTTTTCTGGTTTAGTTTTAAGGTTAAAAACTGTCACCGCATTTTCACTAAAATATACATTAGTAAATAGATTTTTTAAATGCCTCCAGCTTTTTAAACCTCAGAATCAATATTTTTACAGAAATACTGTAGAAATAATTCACAAATTATGACATCGGGAAACTAGACTAGAATCTAAATGTAAAATTATCTTATCATTACAAATCAGTTAATTTTGCTCTAGGATCCAGAAAAATGTTTTGATCAAAAAAGCACTGAATTGTAAAGTTAAACTTTCTCTGACATCAATGGCTATTCAACAGATCTTTATTTAAATAATGAGATAAACATCAGAGCCAGACTTGTGGGCACTACGCTTGCAATAATCCCCCATACATGCTTCTGTCTTTACACCTATGATGCCTAAAATTTGCTTGCTGTTTACAAATGGGGAAACAGAGGCGTACTGAGATGAAATGTCTTGCCTATCATGTGCGAATCAACTCTGTAGATCCTCTTTTTCACTATGAAGAACACAAATTATTCAACCTCAAATGATTTATTTCTCTCCTAATAGAACACAAGGTACTCAGCAAACCTACCAGGCCAACCAAATAAATTTCCCATAGGCAAAGGGAAAATGTGCATGGCTCCTTCCATGATCTTTTTGGGGAAGTTATCTCCCCAGTATTACTCGATGTTTTGTTCTTTTGTTTTGTTTTGTTTTTTTCATTTTCTTTCCTACTTTTTCTGTGTGGTCTTCAATTTATTTTGTAGCTGATAGGGACATCTCCAGACAGATCCATCCACAGAAAACACCGTGGCTGCAGGTGGACTGCTGCAAGACAAATATGTTCAGCACCTTCCATTTGCAAGAAAAAGAGTGTATCATTTCAGCCAGGGGACCCACTGCAGAAAGCACATCCTAAATCTGCTGTTTGCTGCTGCTGTGCAGTTAGGTCTACACTCTCCATGCTCCTACCTCTGATTTACTTTCTTTCCCCTGCCTTTACAAGTACTTCTGGTACTTGAAGGTCCTGCAACTTGTTGCCACTGAAATAGCTACTCCCAATACAGATGGTGGTAAGAGTAATTGAACTGCGGTTCCTTTGTGTAGTCACCTCTACACAACAGCCACTAGCATGCAGAGCCTCACACCAGTTGCTGGTGTGTATTTGCTTGATGGTTTAGACCCAACTTTGCACCTTTGTAATCATTAATCAACAATCAGACAAAGGATTTATTGCTGAATCCAGACAGCAGCCAATACAGACCTCTAATACATTATGGATTCTCTGTCAGCACAATTATTTATTGTTTGCAGTGTTCTGTTTGAAAATCCCTATGCTCTTCCACTCATTTATTTACTTGCTTACTTATATCTCTTTAGCTGGATTTAACAAAGCAATGAAGCTTCATTTATTAACATTTTTAGAAACCCTAAATGGTGAATTACTTAATACAAAATGTATTTATGATATTATTCTTGGTATTCACTACGACTTACCACAGTTTTTAGCAAATGTGCTGTTAAATAAAATAGAAATATATTTCACAAACAATTTCAGAGTATTTCCTCAGGTCAATATCCAGTGAATCATTTCATCATTATCAAACACTATAATAAAGGTTGACTAGCAGCTGAGAGATAAAGGAATATACATTTCTCCATAATTTCGGCATCCTGTGGGATTTTTCACAGTATCATGAAAGCAAGCAACAGTAAGGACCTCACTGTTCTGTGGTTAGGCTTTAGCACAAAAGCATCAGTGGACCTCTGGCTCTGCACGGCATGCAACCATGCTCTGCTATCAAATTAATGTTAAAATATGTATGTCCTACCTTCTGATTTATAATATCTTTGGCAAATAGTAAAAAGGACAGGCATGCCATAAAGTTTATGGATAGGGTGATGGCATGCACAATGATGTCTCATAAAGAATAAAGGGGGAAAAGTTATTTATTCTTGTGATTCAAGAACTAAAATACAGATAGACTGGCTGCGTGCACAGAATTTTTCATAAATATCCCACAGTGCACCCTGTTGTACAGCAGCCATACATTAATTAGAGCATTCAGCAGACACTGCAATGTGTTACACTCACCCAAGTGAATCTTCATTTTTCACATGCAGGGCCTCACTAATTAAAATCAGCTTTGCAATTAAATGTGGAAAATTGTGTTAAACTTTCAAGCGTGATTTAGAAAAAATGTATTTATTTTTAGGGCATTTTATTTTGATGCAAATGAATTCTCCATCAAAGTGAGACCAGTAAAAGGAAGGTATGAAGATTTCTCTTTTTTGTATTATAGATGCTCCTCTCGGTTGCAAGTTGCAATGCTCCACTATCTCTCTGCCAGTACCTGGCCCTGTTCCAATGCTTTTAGTGAGTGCTATCTGTCAAGGCATGAATAATACAGCCCCTAGGCTGTCGGCAGAATCCAAATGAGCCATACATCAGGAAGCAAGCACTCGACTTTAGCTCCAGAACACGCTCCTGTGAAGACAGACAATTATTCACCCACGGCTGCAGCCATGGCAATCAAACTGGTGGGTGAAAAGGTATATGAAATGAAAAAATTTGAATAAGAAATATGGCACAACAAGGCACAGAAATTCAATAATTTTCTAATAACAGAGAGATATTTGAGCCTTTTAATTTTGAAGTTTGGGAGCCTGAATTATTTCACTTGCTCTGTTAGAAAATATAGACTAAAATACAGTATATAATGTCAAGGCAATACAATGGTACATGTTTGGTTTTTTTCTAATCAAAACAGCAATGCTAAACTCTAAGGTATTCATAAATTCAAATTGTTATATGAAGTGACAAATCTCATGCTTAAAAATTAAAAGATGTTAGATGTTAGTTAAAAAGTTCTATTTGTATAATGTAATAAACCAGAGACAGCCTAGTAAAGCAATAAAGAACTAGTCATATGAAATTTGGTGGAAAATTAAAATGCAATGTATTCCATAAAGTTAGGGACAATTCATACATTACAGATACACACATCATTTTATGATCCCTCTTTGTTTTTGAGACTAGCCTTTTTTTTGCAAGACATTGTATCAGTAATTAACGAAATCCTTTACAAATAAAATATGACCCGAAGAAAAGGCATGAAAATTTCCCTGGTAGATTAAATGTTTAAGTTGGTTTATTTCATCTGAATTCTTATTTTCAGCAATCAAATAGAAATTCACGATATAGTAAAAGCTATATCAGTATTTCCATTTTAAATATGAAGGGTTTATCATTTGGCCTTAACATTCATACTTCCCTGAAATTATATGCATATTTTTTCAGACCACAATTGTTTTGCTTTAATTTCTATACAACGGATGTATCTGTTTTCAAGTATACACTGATGTATGGTCTAAAAGAATCCTAAATGAATATACATAGTGCCATGCTACCACCTTAAGACTTTTTTTAGGTCTCTTATTTGTTAGAATGTGGTTCATTCTGAAACATGTGGAATTGGGAAGTAATTAATCCATTAAAAAATCTAATTGCTTTTGTTAGTTGAGAAAAAAAAAAACCAAACCAAACTATTTTGTTAAGAAGCTTTTAAATAAGACACTGTATGCAATCAGTATTTTAAATGGAATTTAGTTAGGGTTTTTATGATTTGTCTACATTACCTACTTACATGGCAAATAATAGGCACCTATTTGGTATATGACATTGTTTAAAAAGACACTAAATGGAGAGCAACAAAGTGTAATATTTCTGAAACCGTCATTCACATCGACTCAGCAAATAACACCGGCCAGTTTGCGCTCAGTTACTCTGGAGTAACTATGGGATTTGCACCCGCAGAACAGACCAGAAACTGGACTCACTTTTACATTTGTATACACAGATTGTGAATCCTGTTGTCTCTGAAGCTGATTAATGAAACTGGCAAAGTTCCTTCTAATTGCAATAAAAGAACACTTGAACCTATGCTTTCCTTCAGACGCTTAGTCAAAAGGCATCCTGAAAACACAGTTCTGGGAACACCCTCCTGGTCTGGTTTGAGTCAGTGCTATATATCCAGATGGATTATTCACAGCTAAAAGTATGTAAGGATCTGGACCAAGCTTATTGTTCAAAATAATTCACAGTACTGAAGGTATAAGAGTGGTGTTCACTATTGTGCTGCTATGCACAATGGGCCTGAACAGACACCAAGGGAATAAAAGAACCTGCATCAGAGGCATGGTCCAGGGAGATGCTCTGGTTTTCACTCCTAAGATTTGAATTCTTCTCTTGTCTCCACCACTATCTGAATATGTTTATGGCTTATTTTTTCTGTTTCGATCTTGAATTTAGATCTTTCACAACCTTTGTTTTCTTTTTATTTTTCAGTTCAGTTGGTCTCAGGTGCTTAGAAACATAAACAGGTACTGAAGTTCTATCTGTGCAAACTCTAACATTGAGGCATCACCTCCTGCTGTCCATCATGGACAGCACTAAAGGGTCCATGATAGCCTCAGGTTTCAGGTATTACTACAATCCAAAAAAAAAAAAAAAAAATATATATGAGTCTGCTCTAATCAAGGCAGACACAATATCCAATTTTGGGCACTTCCTCCTCAGCGCCCAAACTGGGATGTTAGTTCTTCTGACCTTTCTGTGCAGTTACTGGAGAGAGGTGCTTCCACCATGTTAATTTTACAGATCCCAGCATTCTGCCCTAAAGTGCCCTTTAGAGAAACTTGTCCATCTAAGCTGTCTATTAGCATGTCCAACCAACAAGCTGACATCAAGCACTGAACTTAAGATGCA